>NC_092055.1:65647705-65947705 GCF_003086295.3 Arachis hypogaea
CAGGGTCCTCGTGAGTACGGTGATCAATCCGTAGAATAGACTCCCGTGTCCATCTGAGGGTAGGGGTAAGAACTGGGAGTTCTTAGTAAGGTCGGAGTTTATAGTTAAGTTCATTTTATGTCCGTGGTCATAGAAGTATAAATAAATGTAGAGTATATGTAATAACAGCAACAATAAACTAACACAATGAACAAAGAGAGAAAATAGGAAATAAATGCACATTCACACATTAATATGCAATCACACAGTTATTGCTCAAACACAACAAGGAATAGAACAAGAAACACAAGAAGATAAGCAATAAATAAGCCAAACAAGTATGATGCATGTCTGTCCCTATGCAGGTAATGAGCTCATTTGTCGGTTTCGACCCGCACCCGACGCAATCCGACCCTCCAGGTCAGATAAGGCCTTCCAGAATTTAATCCCAGATTAAGGTACCGCATACCTCTACCAAGTACTCTCGACGTTGCAGGGCTGGTATTTGCTCAAATCTCAATATATCGCAGGTATGCGAGTCAGGCCTCTACCAAGACATTCACTTGCCAAGGCTGGTACTACTCTTACCGCAGCCTGCTGGGAAGGCAACTCACAATACGGGCGTCCCGCACAACATTCACAAGCATTGCCTGAAGGCTCATAATTCACATATAACAATACTTCCATCACTTAGCAATCATCATAAATCAAGCATTAGAACATCACAGAAAGCTCATTTTATAATCTCTGTTAACTTCTGTAAGTCAGGTACCAGCTATATTCACTTTTAACTCCTTTTCTCTTTAACTTAAACACAGGTTTCAAAAATCTTGTTTTTTTACCTCATATACTCTATATCTTCTCTATAACCTTTCTTAGGTGTTTAGTAAAGGAAATAGAGAGAATTCTGGACCTCAATCTGCCTTCCTGAGGCTTTCAGGAAAACTGTCTTTTTATCAATAATTATTATTATTAATAAAAAATTTACTATTAAAATATATATTTAATAATAATAATATTTTATTATTAAAATTACTTTTGGATGCTTCTTGGAAATTCACTTTGACCCATAACTTTTATTTTGCCTTCCCTCAACTTTTGATTAATTATTTTCAACCCAAACTTTTAATATTGCATTTTACCAAATTCCTTGATACCGTTTTCTGTTTTCCAACCAAAACTTTTTTTTCCAAAAGTTCATCAGATTTCTGCTTGATTTTCAGCTAGTTTTTCAATCTTTTCGGACCGTTTGAACCAATTTTATCAACCAAAGAGAAATTTTCAGCATCAAAAACAATCAAAAGCATCAAAATCATGATTTTCATGGCTGGAATGTCACATTTTCCAGCAGCACAACAGCCACTTTCAAACCATCATAAACATGATTTTCAAGCATTAAACAACAAGTTCCATGATCAACCATCACAAAACACCAAAATCAATCTCAAGCAGATGGTTTTTACACTTCAGACACAGCATCTTATTAATTTACAACTTACTCTTTGCTGTGTCGGATTGAAAAAACAAGCTTCAGAAGCATTTTACCCTATTTTACATCAAAACAACTTTAGAATCTTTGAACCATGAAGCTGAAGCTCATGATGATGAAAGAAGTTTCCTCACCTTAAGGTAACTAGAAATCACGTTTTTGGAGCTTTTGGTGATTGAATAAGAGATCTAAGAAAAACATGAAGAAAACATCATAACTTAAGGAACACCATGGCGAATCTTCAAAGAGGAGGCAGCCTTCATACCTTGATTTATCCATGAAAAGTGACATAGAAATGAAGAGGAGGAAGAGGTGAACATTTTGGTAAGATTAGATTTTTGATAGGGGTTTCGGTTTGAGAAAGAACGGAGAAAGTAGCTCAGGTGTTCATGGAAGCTCATGGTTTTCTTCATGGTGTTCTAAGCTTTTCAAACAAAATGATAGCCAAGCTGTCCTAGGGAGGCCGTGGCTTTTGGATGATGATTATCCAAAAGTTACTTGTCAAAATATCTCAGGAAAGGATAATTACTAAAGCTAGATGTATTAGAACTTAAGTAATTACACTACTAATGGATAAACATTAAGTTACTTAGTGTAAATGACACTAGTAACTGGATAATCATAAGAATAAAGATATATGATGAAGCATTAGCAGTGCTAAGTTCATCTAAGAATGCCGGTATTATCCGTTACCGGTAGATTTCAAGCTCAGTTATTATATTACTAAACATAGATCAACATTAATCACAGTAGAGAGATAATAATATAATATTCTGAATAAAATAATAATATATGAATATTATATTAATATAATTTTTTCTCGAAATTCGTGACCGGCTCGTCACATAGAGACTAACCACGGAAATCAGAATTTTGAAATTCGGGCCGAAGTGGCTCAAAACGCAACTCTTCGCGACGTCCTACTTAGATTAGGAGAGGTGTCCTGTGCAATCAAGCTGCTGACTCAGCAGCTTGATGACGCAGCACCTGTGCAGTGAGGTGCTTATATGCATAGAAATTCCTAAAAATCTTAAAAATTCCGTTTGATCCCGAAAAGCGCCGTTTCTTCGGGCTAGGCCTTACATTCTACCCTCCTAAAAAAATTTTGTCCTCAAATTTCAATTACCTGAAAGAGAAACGGTAGTCTGTTCTCATCTTATCTTCCAGCTCCCATATGTACTCTTTAGTTCCAGTTTGTCCCCATGCTACCTTAACAATGATACTGTCTTGTCTCTAAGCTATTTGTCACTTCGTTCCACAATCCTGACTGGTAGGTTTGATATGTCAAGTCGGCTCGCAGCTGTACTGTCTCTGGTTGTAAAACGTGGCTTTCGTCAGATTATACTTTTTGAGTTGTGAAACATGAAAAACAGCATGAAGGTTTGACAAATAAGGAGGGAGAGCTACTTGGTATGCTACTGGACCGACTCTTTTAAGAATTTGAAAAGGACCTAAGTATCGTGGATTCAATTTCTTAGTCCTAAGAGCTCTACCTATTCCAGTCGTAGGTGTCACTCTTAAGAAAATATGGTCACCTTCGTTAAATTCTAAGGGCCACGCCTAATATCTGCATAGCTCTTTTGTCGACTTTGGGCAGTTTGAATCTTCTCTCGAATGTGCTTAATCCGTTCGGTAGTTTCTTGTACCAAGTCTGGCCCCAAAATCCTGCCTTCCTCCTTGTCATACCAGCATAATGGTGATTGAGACTTTCTTCCGTAGAGGGCCTCATATGGTGCCATTCCGATACTCTGTTGATAATTGTTGTTATAAGCAAACTCAATCAATGGCAAGTATTTGTCCCAGTTACCCTGTTGGTCCATTACGCAAGATCTCAACATATCTTCCAAGGTACGAATTGTTCGTTCTATCTGTCCATCAGTCTGTTGGTGATATGCTGTACTTAAGTGCAACTTCGTCCAAAAGCTTTCTGTAGAGTCCCCAAAATCTATAAGTAAACCTTGGATCTCTGTCTGACACAATTGATAAGGTATTCCATGCAATCGTATTATCTCCTGAATGTATAACCGGGCGAGTTTCTGCAAGCTGTGACCAATTTGAATTGGTAGAAAATGCGCTGATTTTGTCAATCGATCTACAATTACCCAAATTGCATCATGCCCGGCAGAGGTTCTTGGTAACCCAGTAACAAAATCCATCGTAATCTCTTCCCATTTCCATTGCGGTATCTCCAATGGTTGCAGGGTTCCAGGTGGTTTTTGATGTTCCACCTTAATCTTCTGGCAAGTGAGACACTTTGAAACATACGTTGCTATATCTTTCTTCATTCCCGGCCACCAGAACATCTTCTTCAGATCTTGGTACATTTTAGTCATTCCGGGATGGATAGAAAATCTGCTTTCATGAGCTTCGGTCAGAATGTTCTTTCTCAAGTCCTCCTGAGCAGGTACACAAATTCTATTCCTATATCTCCATATTCCCTCTTTTATCTTGGCGTACCTCTTCCGGCTGATCTGCCTTCATCCGTGTTAACAATGTCAGCATTCCTGAATTCTGGGCTTGAGCTTGCTGAATAGCTATCTAAAGTCAGATGTTAATTGTAGTCGCGCCATAACAACTCCTCTTGATGTCTCTCTCATTCCTAATTTTAAGTTTTCAAAGGCTGAGATCATTTCTTCTTCCTTGATCATCATCCAGGATATGCCCAAACTCTTCCGACTCAAAGCATCTGCGACTACATTTGCCTTCCCAGGATGATAGCTCAACTTAAAATCATAATCTTTTAAGAATTCCATCCATCACCTCTGCCTCATATTAAGGTTTTCTGACCAAAGATATACTTCAAACTCTTATGATCAGAGAAGACTTCAAATTGGGCTCCGTACAAATAGTGCCTCCAAATCTTAAGTGCAAAGACCACTGCTGCTAATTCCAAATCATGTGTCGGATAGTTCCTTTCGTGAGGTCTTAGTTGTCTCGAAGCATAAGCTACCACATTCCTATGCTGCATCAATACACATCCAAGTCCCTTAGAAGAAGCATCACAATACACCTCAAAAGGTTCCTGTAGGTCTGGTAACACCAAAACTGGTGCCGTCGTCAACTTTTCCTTTAAAGTTTCAAAGCTTTCTTCACACTTCTCTGTCCACTCAAACGGAACTTCCTTCCTAGTAAGGCGAGTCAAAGGTAAAGCTATTGTGAAAAACCCTTGATAAATCGCCGATAGTATCCTGCTAACCCCAAGAAACTACGAACTTCTGTAACTGTCTTGGGTTGCTTCCATTGTACTACGGCCTCGATCTTTAAAGGATCTACAGTTATTCCATCTCGTGTGATCACATGTCCCAAAAATGCCACTTCTGTCACCCAAAACTCACATTTCGACAACTTCGCATATAGCTTCCGTGCTCTTAATATTTGCAACACAATCCTCAAATGCTCTCCATGTTCTTCTTTGTCTTAGAATAGATGAGGATATCATCTATAAAGACTACCACAAACTGATCTAGATACGGACGAAAAATGCGATTCATATAATCCATGAATACAGCAGGAGCATTAGTCAGTCCAAAGGACATAACCGTATACTCATAGTGACCGTACCTAGTTGAAAGGCAGTCTTAGGTATATCTGATTCCTTCACCCGGATTTGATGTAACCTAACCGCAAATCAATCTTCGAGAATACTGTCGCACCTCTTAGCTGGTCCATCAGATCATCTATCCTTGGAGTGGATACTTGTTCTTGATTGTGATCTTGTTCAATTGCGATAATCCAACATAACCTCATTCACCATCCTTCTTCTTTACTAGTAAACTGGAGCTCCCCATGGTGATACACTCGGACGAATAAACTTCTTCCCCAGCAATTCATTCAACTGTTTCTTTAACTCTGCTAGTTCCAACGTGACATCCGATACGGTGCTATAGAATTGGTCCGGCTCCAGGAACCAGATAATACTAAACTCTATCTCTCTCTGAGGTGAAACTCAGGTATATCATCCGGAAAAACATCAGGAAACTCCTTCACCACTCGGATTTGCTCCAAGTCTTGTTCATTAGTTTCTGAGATAGCCGATAGTAGAACGTAACCCTCTAACCCACTATTACTAGAAATAACTCTTAGGGAATTCAAATAGAAAGTACAAGACTCAACTGGTTCAATGTGCATTTCAGATGATGGAAATGTAGCAATTCATTTAAAACAATCAATGAAAACATGATGCTTGGACAACCAATCTAGACCTAAGATAATATCTAAACCACACAAAGGCAAACAAACCAGGTCATGTATAAAAGTCCTAGCCTCAATAATAAAAGGCACCTGTTGACATACTTGATAGTCAAGGCATTTTGAGATGTGGGTGTACGAAAAATTAGATTATAATCTAACTTGGTGAAATCTAATCCCAACTCATGCGCAACAGTCTCAAAAATAAATGAATGTGATGCACCAGAGTCATACAGTATAGTTAAGAGTCGAGATTTGACATAACACTGACCTTGAATTAGGGAGTCTGATTTCATTGCGTCATCAGCAGTCATAGCAAACACACGTCCTTGCTGTCGCGGCCTATCTATTCCTTGTATTGGCTTCTTCAGACAGTCCTTAGCCATATGTCCAGGCTTACCACAAGAAAAACAGATAACGCCTGTAAGCTGACAAGGTCTACCTCCATGCTCCTTTCCGCACTGCCTACATACTGGTCGCATCTACGCCTGCTGAGGTCGCTTACCCATATCCTGTCTCATTCTTCCTCCATTCCCTCCTGTAGGACGTGCATGAACATTTCTATTCTGATTGTACCTTCGTGAAGCCATTGCTCCCTGCTTAAAATTCCTTCCCTGAGGAGCTGTATACCGATTATAATTCTGAAAAGAAGATCCTGGGCGATTCATCTGAGCTGCAGCTATCTTCTTAGCACAGTCCTCTACTAGCTGACTCTTATTAACCAACTCCGCAAAATTCCGTATTTCCAATGGAACCACTGAGTTCAACAAATCTTCACGGAGTCCCCTTCAAATTTCAAACATTTCCACTCTTCGAAATCTGCTGGATTCCCTTGACAAACCTTGGAAAACGACATAAATCTTCAAACTTCCTTGTATACTCACAACAGACATACTTCCCTGTTTAATTGCATCAACTCCATCTCCTTTGCTTCACGAGTAGCTCTAGGAAAGTACTTCTTATAGAACTCTTCTTTGAAAACATCCCACAAAATATTACCCTCATCTTGCTGCAGTAAACGTTGAATGCCCTGCCACCAGTGCTGAGCATCCCTTCCAACATATAAGTAGCAAATTCTACATACTGTTCTTCCGGGACATGTTGTGCCCTCAAGGACCTTTCTATGCCTCGGAACCAATTATCAGCTTCAGTTGCTACAGTCGTACCCTTGAACTTCGGTGGATTAACTTTCAAGAAAGCAGCTAATGTCATAGGCCTATCATGATTCATGTTATCTCCATCACCGTTCCCACCATTCTCACCATTACGGTTATTGTTACGCTCTCCATTACGTTCCCCCAGACGGTTAACTGCTCGGGTAGTAGCAGTCGCCGTTTCACGCACAGCCTCAGCCATAGCGTGAATCGCAGTAAACAGATTATCATCGTTTGTGGCGGATTGTTAATAGTAGACCCTTCCGATCGCTACGTCTCTGTGGAGGCATCCTGATTCTGTTCATACCAAACAATCAATACCAAGGTGATCAGTCTTAATACCTCAAGTTGGGCATGAACATTATCAGAATGAAAGCACAAAGACATTAATGCAACACATATCACATGGATACCCTATAAGCATGAGACATACCACAGAGCATGCAATAAAGCATGATTCAGTCCATTCCCCAGGCTCTAATAGGAAGAACCGCTCTGATACCAACTGTAATGACCCAACTTCTAGCATGTCTAGATCATACTAGAAATCGAATGTTACCAACTTATTTTTTTCCTTTTTGTATTATTAATTAATAAACATAAGCCTGTACGTTGTTAAAACCCGCGAATTTTATAAGTAAATTTGTTTTAACAAGAATAATTTAAAGTCGCACACCTTCCATATATCAAGGGATAATTAAACGTTCACATACATAAGACAAAAGATAACAGAATATGGAACAACACACTATAATATACATCATGTTATAGAAGTGGCTCAGTTATATAAGCATAGAGCTATAGTACAGCACCCCTAAGTCAGTGACTCATAAAGTATATACATATATGTACATAAGACGCCCCAGGGCCTAGCCTGACCAAAAGCCCCTAAGTTGGCACCCAGGCTAGCCTAACTCTATGATATGCCTATTCCTCTAACCATGCTAACAAAAGTGAGGGAGACACTCTAATGTACTGAAGTTAGACTAGGCGTTTCAAAAAGTCTCCTCAATCCTGGTCCAGAGTACCTCACGGAAAATCACCGGGCGAATGGTGATGCTCGCCTGCTGGTGCCTCGCCTGGCTCATCGTCATCGCTGTCAAAGGAGATAACTATGAAGTTAGGATCTTCCTCTGGATCTTCTTCTTCCTCGTCCTCTTCTTCTGCTGGAGTGATAGCAGAGGAACCACTGCTGGCCACAGGAACCATAAAAGGATAGCTACCACACAAAATACAGTCTGGAGAAGGAGGTGGCGCCTCCATGATCTGATCATACTCATGTCCCTGCTGCTCATTAAAGACAGGAGGCTCGATCGGCTCATGTAAAGGATCAAGCTCGGTGGTAACACAGGAACACCCCACTCATCAAGGACAAAAGGTGCAGGAGGTGCCTCATGGATATGCTGGGCAGGTATAGGCTCATCAGGTAGAGGAGGTTCAGGTGGAGGAGGATAGTCAGGTCGAGGTGGCATCTGCTCCTCAGGATGAGGTATCCCAGGTCCGCCGGGGTGTAACCAAGATAAAGGAAAGTCATATGGTGCATCAAGATTAAAGTATGCTGTCCTAATAGGGTACTGGAAAGGTCTACCACGAACTACATAATTACGGATACGAGGTACCGCACAGTAGATGTAATACTCGCCACGCACCGGGTCCTCGTGGATGTACGGTGGATCAATCTCGTAGAATAGGACTCCCGTGTCCATCTGTAGAGGTGTAAGGGGTAAGAACTGGGGAGTTCTTAGTAAGGTCGGGGTTTATAGTTAAGTTCATTTATAATGTCCGTGGTCATAGAAGTATAAATAAATGTAGAGTAATATATACATAACAGCAACATAAACTAACACATGAACAAGAGAGAAAATAGGAAATAAATGCACATTCACACATTAATATGCAATCACACAGTTATGCTCAAACAAACAAGGAATAGAACAAGAACACAAGAAGATAAGCAATAAATAATGCACAAACAAGTATGATGCATGTCTGTCCCTACTGCAGGTAATGAGCTCATTTGTCGGTTTCGACCCGCACCCGACGCAATCCGACCCTCCAGGTCAGATAAGGCCTTCCTAGAACTTAATCCCAAATTAAGTACCTTATACCCTCTACCAAGTACTCTCGACTTGTAGGGCTGGTATTTGCTCAAATCTCAATATACCGCAGGTATGCGAGTCAGGCCTCTACCAAGCATTCAGCTTGCAGGGCTGGTACTACTCTACCGCAGCCTGTCTGGGAAGCAACATCACAATACGGGCGTCCCCGCACAACATTCACAAGCATTGCCTGAAGGCTCATAATTCACATATAACCATACTCTCCATCACTTATCAATCATCATAAATCAAGCATTAGAACATCACAGAAAGCTCATTTTACAATTCTCTGTTTACTCTGTAAGGTCAGGTACACAGCTATATCACTTTTAACTCCTTTTCTCTTTAACTTAAACACAGGTTTCAAAATCTTGTTTCTTTACCTCATATGCCTCTATATCTTCTCTTATACCTTTTCTTAGGTGTTTAGTATAGGAAATTAGAGAATTCTGGACTCAAATCTGCCTTCCTGAGGCTTTCAGGGAAAACTGTCTTTTTATCAATATTTTATTATTATTAATAAAATAATATTACTATTAAAATAATATTATTAATAAAATAATATATTAATATTTTATTATTAAAATAATAATATTTTATTTAACTTTAAAAAATTGCATTTTGACCCCCGGACTTCTTGGAAATTGCACTTTGACCCCTATAACTTTTAATATTTGCACTTTAGCCCCTCAACTTTTGATTAATTAATTTTCAACCCCAAACTTTTTAATAATTGCATTTTGACCCCAAAACTCCTTGAATACACGTTTTCATGTTCTTCCAAAAACCAAAAACATTTTTTTTTCCAAAAGTTCATCAGATTTCTCCTTGATTTTCAGCTAGTTTTTCAATCTTTTCGAAAACCGATTTGAACCCGATTTTTATCAAACCAAAGAGAAACTTTTCAGCCATCAAATACACATCAAATAAGCATCAAAAATCATAATTTTCATGGCTGGAATGTCACGTTTTCCAGCAGCACCAACAGCCACTTCAAACCATCATAAACATGATTTTCAAGCATTAAACAACAAGTTTCCATGATCAAACCATCACACAAACACCCAAAATCAAATCTCAAGAAACAAGATCTGGTTTAACACTTCAAGAACACAGCCAATCATTGATTAATTTACCAAATCTTACCTCCTTTGCTGCTGTCCGAGATTGCACTAAAAACAAGCTTCCAGAAGCACTTTTACGCCTATTTTAACATCAAAAACAACTTTAGAATCTTATGAACCATGAAGGCTGAAGCTTCATGATGATGAAAAGAAGGTTTTCCTCACCTTAAGGTAACTAGAAATCACGTTTTCTTGGAGCTTTTGGTGATTGAATAAGAGATCCTAAGAGAAAACTTGAAGAAAACATCATTAACTTAAGGAACCACCATGGCCGAATCTTCAAAGAGGAGGAGCAGCCTTCATACCTTGATTTACTCCACGAAAAGTGACATAGAAATGAAGAGGAGGAAGAGGTGAACACTTTGGTAAGATTAGCTTTTTGATAGGGGTTTCGGTTTGAGAAAGAACGGAGAAAGTAGCTCAGGTGTTCATGGAAGCTTCATGGTTTTCTTTCATGGTGCTCTAAGCTTTTCCAAAAACAAAAATGATAGCCAAGCTGTCCTAGGGAGGCCGTGGCTTTTGGATGATGATTATCCAAAAGTTACTTGTCAAAATATCTCAGAAAAGGATAATTACTAAAGCTAGATGTTTTAGAACTTAAGTAATTACACTACTAATGGATAAACATTAAGTTACTTAGTGTAAATGACACTAGTAACTGGATAATCATAAGAATAAAAGATATATGATGAAGCATTAGCAGTGCTAAGTTCATCTAAGAATGCTGGTATTATCTGTTACCGGTAGATTTCAAGCTCAGTTATTATATTACTAAACATGGATCAACATTAATCACAGTAGAGAAGATAATAATATAATATTCTGAATAAAATAATAATATATGAATATTATATTAATATAATTTTTTTCTCGAAATTCGTGACCGGCTCGTCACATAGAGACTAACCACAAAAATCAGAATTTTGAAATTCGAGCCCGAAGTGGCTCAAAAACGCAACTCTTCGCGACATGCCTACTTAGATTAGGAGAGGTGTCCTGTGCAATCAAGTTGTTGACTAAGCAGCTTGATGACGCAGCACCTGTGCAGTGGAGGTGCTTATATGCATAGAAATTTTTAAAAACTCTATAAAAATTCCGTTTGATCCCGAAAAGGCGCCGTTTCTTTGGGTCTAGGCCGTTACATTCTACCCTCCTAAAAGAAAATTTTGTCCTCAAAATTTCAATTACCTGAAAAGAGAAACGGGTAGTCTGTTCTCATCTTATCTTCCAGCTCGCATGTGTACTCTTTAGTTCCAGTTTTTCCCCATGCTACCTTAACCAATGATACTATCTTGTCTCTAAGCTATTTGTCACTTCGTTCCACAATCCTGACTGGTAGGGTTTGATATGTCAAGTCGGCTCGCAGCTGTACTGTCTCTGGTTGTAAAACGTGGCTTTCGTCGAGATTATACTTTTTGAGTTGTGAAACATGAAAAACATCATGAAGGTTTGACAAATAAGGAGGGAGAGCTACTTGGTATGCTACTGGACCGACTCTTTTAAGAATTTGAAAAGGACCTAAGTATCGTGGATTCAATTTCTTAGTCCTAAGAGCTCTACCTATTCCAGTCGTAGGTGTCACTCTTAAGAAAATATGGTCACCTTCGTTAAATTCTAAGAGCCTACGCCTAATATCTGCATAGCTCTTTTGTCGACTTTGTGAAGTTTGAATCTTCTCTCGAATGTGCTTAATCCGTTCGGTAGTTTCTTGTACCAAGTCTGGCCCCAAAATCCTGCCTTCCTCCTTGTCATACCAGCATAATGGTGATTGAGACTTTCTTCCGTAGAGGGCCTCATATGGTGCCATTCCGATACTCTGTTGATAACTTTTGTTATAAGCAAACTCATTCAATGGCAAGTATTTGTCCCAGTTATCCTGTTGGTCCATTACGCAAGATCTCAACATATCTTCCTAGGTACGAATTGTTCGTTCTGTCTGTCCATCAGTCTGTGGGTGATATGCTGTACTTAAGTGCAACTTCGTCCCAAAAGCTTTCTGTAGAGATCCCCAAAATCTATAAGTAAACCTTGGATCTCTGTCTGACACAATTGAAGAAGGTATTCTATGCAATCGTATTATCTCCTGAATGTATAACCGGGTGAGTTTCTGCAAGCTGTGACCAATTTGAATTGGTAGAAAATGCGCTGATTTTGTCAATCGATCTACAATTACCCAAATTGCATCATGCCCGGTAGAGGTTCTTGGTAACCCAGTAACAAAATCCATCGTAATCTCTTCCTATTTCCATTGCGGTATCTCCAATGGTTGCAGGGTTCCAGGTGGTTTTTGATGTTCCACCTTAATCTTCTGGCAAGTGAGACACTTTGAAACATACGTTGCTATATCTTTCTTCATTCCCGGCCACCAGAACATCTTCTTCAGATCTTGGTACATTTTAGTCGTTCCGGGATGGATAGAAAATCTGCTTTCATGAGCTTCGGTCAGAATGTTCTTTCTCAAGTCCTCCTGAGCAGGTACACAAATTTTGTTCCTATATCTCCATATTCCCTCTTTTATCTTGGCGTACCTCTTCCGGCTGATCTGCCTTCATCCGTGTTAACAATGTCAGCATTCCTGAATTCTGGGCTTGAGCTTGCTGAATAGCTATCTTAAAGTCAGATGTTAATTGTAGTCGCGCCATAACAACTCCTCTTGATGTCTCTCTCATTCCTAATTTTAAGTTTTCAAAGGCTGAGATCATTTCTTCTTCCTTGATCATCATCCAGGATATTCCCAAACTCTTCCGACTCAAAGCATCTGCGACTACATTTGCCTTCCCAGGATGATAGCTCAACTTAAAATCATAATCTTTTAAGAATTCCATCCATCACCTCTGCCTCATATTAAGGTTTTTCTGATCAAAGATATACTTCAAACTCTTATGATCAGAGAAGACTTCAAATTGGGCTCCGTACAAATAGTGCCTCCAAATCTTCAGTGCAAAGACCACTGCTGCTAATTCCAAATCATGTGTCGGATAGTTCCTTTCGTGAGGTCTTAGTTGTCTCGAAGCATAAGCTACCACATTCCTATGCTGCATCAATACACATCCAAGTACCTTAGAAGAAGCATCACAATACACCTCAAAAGGTTCCTGTGGGTCTGGTAACACCAAAACTGGTGCCGTCGTCAACTTTTCCTTTAAAGTTTCAAAGCTTTCTTCACACTTCTCTGTCCACTCAAACGGAACTTCCTTCCTAGTAAGGCAAGTCAAAGGTAAACTATCTGTGAAAAACCCTTGATAAACCGCCGATAGTATCCTGCTAACCCCAAGAAACTGCGAACTTCTGTAACTGTCTTGGGTTGCTTCCATTGTACTACGGCCTCGATCTTTAAAGGATCTACAGTTATTCCATCTCGTGTGATCACATGTCCCAAAAATGCCACTTCTGTCACCCAAAACTCACATTTCGACAACTTCGCATATAGCTTCCGTGCTCTTAATATTTGCAACACAATCCTTAAATGCTCTCCATGTTCTTCTTTTGTCTTAAAATAGATGAGGATATCATCTATAAAGACTACCACAAACTGATCTAGATACGGACGAAAAATGCGATTCATATAATCCATGAATACAGCAGGAGCATTAGTCAGTCCAAAGGACATAACCGTATACTCATAGTGATCGTACCTAGTTTGAAAGGCAGTCTTAGGTATATCTGATTCCTTCACCCGGATTTGATTGTAACCTAACCACAAATCAATCTTCGAGAATACTGTCGCACCTCTCAGTTGGTCCATCAGATCATCTATCCTTGGGAGTGGATACTTGTTCTTGATTGTGATCTTGTTCAATTGCCGATAATCCACACATAACCTCATTCTACCATCCTTCTTCTTTACTAGTAACACTGGAGCTCCCCATGGTGATACACTCGGACGAATAAACTTCTTCCCCAGCAATTCATTCAACTGCTTCTTTAACTCTGCTAGTTCCAACGGTGACATCCGATACGGTTCTATAGAAATTGGTCCGGCTCCAGGAACCAGATCAATGCTAAACTCTATCTCTCTCTGAGGTGAAACTCAGGTATATCATCCGGAAAAACATCAGGAAACTCCTTCACCACTCGGATTTGCTCCAAGTCTTGTTCATTAGTTTCTGAGATAGCCGATAGTAGAACGTAACCCTCTAACCCACTATTACTAGAAATAACTCTTAGGGAATTCAAATAGAAAGTACAAGACTCAACTGGTTCAATGTGCATTTCAGATGATGGAAATGTAGCAATTCATTTAAAACAATCAAGGAAAACATGATGCTTGGACAACCAATCTAGACCTAAGATAATATCTAAACCACACAAAGGCAAACAAACCAGGTCATGTATAAAAGTCCTAGCCTCAATAACAAAAGGCACCTGTTGACATACTTGATTAGTCAAGGCATTTTGAGATGTGGGTGTACGAACAATTAGATTATAATCTAACATGGTGAAATCTAATCCCAACTCATGCGCAACAGTCTCAAAAATAAATGAATGTGATGCACCAGAGTCATACAGTACAGTTAAGAGTCGAGATTTGACATAACACTGACCTTGAATTAGGGAGTCTGATTTCATTGCGTCATCAGCAGTCATAGCAAACACACGTCCTTGCTGTCGCGGCCTATCTATTCCTTGTATTGGCTTCTTCAGACAGTCCTTAGCCATATGTCCAGGCTTACCACAAGAAAAACAGATAACGCCTGTAAGCTGACAAGGTCTACCTCCATGCTCCTTTCCGCACTGCCTACATACTGGTCGCATCTGCGCCTGCTGAGGTCGCTTACCCATATCCTGTCTCATTCTTCCTCCACTCCCTCCTGTAGGACGTGCATGAACATTTCTATTCTGATTGTACCTTCGTGAAGGCATTACTCCCTGCTTAAAATTCCTTCCCTGAGGAGCTGTATACCGATTATAATTCTGAAAACAAGATCCTGGGCGATTCAGCTGAGCTGCAGCTATCTTCTTAGCACAGTCCTCTACTAGCTGACTCTTATTAACCAACTCCGCAAAATTCCGTATTTCCAATGGAACCACTGTGTTCAACAAATCTTCACGGAGTCCCCCTTCAAATTTCAAACATTTCCACTCTTCGAAATCTGCTGGATTCCCTTGGCAAACCTTGGAAAAATGACATAAATCTTCAAACTTCCTTGTATACTCAACAACAGACATACTTCCCTGTTTTAACTGCATCAACTCCATCTCCTTTGCTTCACGAGTAGCTCTAGGAAAGTACTTCTTATAGAACTCTTCTTTGAAAACATCCCACAAAATATTACCCTCATCTTGCTGGAGTAAACGTTGAATGCCCTGCCACCAGTGCTGAGCATCCCCTTCCAACATATAAGTAGCAAATTCTACATACTGTTCTTCCGGGACATGCTGTGCCCTCAAGAACCTTTCTATGCCTCTGAACCAATTATCAGCTTCAGTTGCTACAGTCGTACCCTTGAACTTCGGTGGATTAACTTTCAAGAAAGCAGCTAATGTCATAGGCCTATCATGATTCATGTTATCTCTATCACCGTTCCCACCATTCTCACCATTACGGTTATTGTTACGCTCTCCATTACGTTCCCCCAGATGGTTAACTGCTCGGGTAGTAGCAGTCGCCGTTTCACGCACAGCCTCAGCCATAGCATGAATCGCAGCAAACAGATTATCATCGTTTTGTGGCGGATTGTTAACAGTAGACCCTTCCCGATCGCTACGTCTCCGTGGAGGCATCATGATTCTGTTCATACCAAACAATCAATACCAAGGTGATCAGTCTTAATACCTCAAGTTGGGCATGAACATTATCAGAATGAAAGCACAAAGACATTCATGCAACACATATCACATGGATACCCTATAAGCATGAGACACACCACAGAGCATGCAATAAAGCATGATTCAGTCCATTCCCCAGGCTCTAACAGGAAGAACCGCTCTGATACCAACTGTAACGACCCAACTTCTAGTATGTCTAGATCATACTAGAAATCGAATGTTACCAACTTATTTTTTTTCCTTTTTGTATTATTAATTAATAAATATAAGCCTGTACGTTGTTAAAACCCCGCGAATTTTACAAGTAAATATTTTTTTAACAAGAATAATTTAAAGTCGCATACCTTCCATATATCAAGGGATAATTAAACGTTCACATACATAAGACAAAAGATAACAGAATATGGAACAACACACTATAATATACATCATGTTATAGAAGTGGCTCAGTTATATAAGCATAGAGCTATAGTACAGCACCCCTAAGTCAGTGACTCATAAAGTATATACATATGTACATAAGACGCCCCAGGGCCTGGCCTGACCAAAAGCCCCTAAGCTGGCACTCAGGCTAGCCTAACTCTATGATATGCCTATTCCCTCTAACCATGCTAACAAAAGTGAGGGAGACACTCTAATGTACTGAAGTTAGACTAGGCGTCTCAAAAAGTCTCCTCAATCCTAGTCCAGAGTACCTCACGAAAAATCACCGGGCGAATGGTGATGCTCGCCTGCTGGCGCCTCGCCTGGCTCATCGTCATCGCTGTGAGAGGAGATAAATATGAAGTTAGGATCTTCCTCTGAATCTTCTTCTTCCTCGTCCTCTTCTTTTGCTGGAGTGATAGCAGAGGAACCACTGCTGGCCACAGGAACCATAAAAGGATAGCTACCAAACAAAATACAGTCTGGAGAAGGAGGTGGGGCCTCCATGATCTGATCATACTCATGTCCCTGCTGCTCATCAAAGACAGGAGGCTCGATCGGCTCAGGTAAAGGATCAAGCTCGGGTGGTAACACAGGAACACCCCACTCATCAAGAACAAAAGGTGCAGGAGGTGCCTCATAGATATGCTGGGCAGGTATAGGCTCATCAGGTAGAGGAGGTTTAGGTGGAGGAGGATAGTCAGGTGGAGGTGGCATCTGCTCCTCAGGATGAGGTATCCCAGGTTCGCCGGGGTGTAACCAAGATAAAGGAAAGTCATAGGGTGCATCAAGATTAAAGTATGCTGTCCTAATAGGGTACTGGAAAGGTCTACCATGAACTACATAATTACGGATACAAGGTACCGCACAGTAGATGTAATACTCGCCACGCACCGGGTCCTCGTGGATGTACGGTGGATCAATCTCGTAGAATAGGACTCCCGTGTCCATCTGTAGAGGTGTAAGGGGTAAGAACTGGGGAGTTCTTAGTAAGGTCAGGGTTTATAGTTAAGTTCATTTATAATGTCCGCGGTCATAGAGGTATAAATAAATGTAGAGTAATATGTACATAACAGCAACATAAACTAACACATGAACAAGAGAGAAAATAGGAAATAAATGCACATTCACACATT
This sequence comes from Arachis hypogaea, assembly GCF_003086295.3. Lineage (NCBI taxonomy): Eukaryota > Viridiplantae > Streptophyta > Magnoliopsida > Fabales > Fabaceae > Arachis > Arachis hypogaea. Next base: position 65,665,067 of record NC_092055.1, read on the forward strand.
AATATGCAATCACACAGTTATGCTCAAACAAACAAGGAATAGAACAAGAACACAAGAAGATAAGCAATAAATAATGCACAAACAAGTATGATGCATGTCTGTCCCTACTGCAGGTAATGAGCTCATTTGTCGGTTTCGACCCGCACCCGACGCAATCCGACCCTCCAGGTCACATAAGGCCTTCCCAGAACTTAATCCCAGATTAAGTACCGCATACCCTCTACCAAGTACTCTCGACTTGTAGGACTGGTATTTGCTCAAATCTCAATATATCCCAGGTATGCGAGTCAGGCCTCTACCAAGCATTCAGCTTGCAGGGCTAGTACTACTCTACTGCAGCCTATCTGGGAAGCAACATCACAATACGGGCGTCCCCGCACAACATTCACAAGCATTGCCTGAAGGCTCATAATTCACATATAACCATACTCTCCATCACTTAGCAATCATCATAAATCAAGCATTAGAACATCACAGAAAGCTCATTTTATAATTCTCTGTTAACTCTGTAAGGTCAGGTACACAGCTATATCACTTTTAACTCCTTTTCTCTTTAACTTAAACACAGGTTTCAAAATCTTGTTTCTTTACCTCATATACCTCTATATCTTCTCTTATACCTTTTCTTAGGTGTTTAGTAAAGGAAATTAGAGAATTCTGGACTCAAATCTGCCTTCCTGAGGCTTTCAGGGAAAACTGTCTTTTTATCAATATTTTATTATTATTAATAAAATAATATTACTATTAAAATAATATTATTAATAAAATAATATATTAATATTTTATTATTAAAATAATAATATTTTATTTAACTTTCAAAAATTGCATTTTGACCCTCGGACTTCTTGGAAATTGCACTTTGACCCCTATAACTTTTAATATTTGCACTTTAGCCCCTCAACTTTTGATTAATTAATTTTCAACCCCAAACTTTTTAATAATTGCATTTTGACCCCAAAACTCCTTGAATACACGTTTTCATGTTCTTCCAAAAACCAAAAACATTTTTTTTCCAAAAGTTCATTAGATTTCTGCTTGATTTTCGGCTAGTTTTTCAATCTTTTCGAAAACCGATTTGAACCTGATTTTTATCAAACCAAAGAGAAACTTTTCAGCCATCAAATACAGATCAAATAAGCATCAAAAATCATGATTTTCATGGCTGGAATGTCACATTTTCCAGCAGCACCAACAGCCACTTCAAACCATCATAAACATGATTTTCAAGCATTAAACAACAAGTTTCCATAATCAAACCATCACACAAACACCCAAAATCAAATCTCAAGCAACAAGATCTGGTTTAACACTTCAAGAACACAGCCAATCATTGATTAATTTACCAAACCTTACCTCCTTTGCTGCTGTCCGAGATTGCACTAAAAACAAGCTTCCAGAAGCACTTTTACGCCTATTTTAACATAAAAAACAACTTTAGAATCTTATGAACCATGAAGGCTGAAGCTTCATGATGATGAAAAGAAGGTTTTCCTCACCTTAAGGTAACTAGAAATCACGTTTTCTTGGAGCTTTTGGTGATTGAATAAGAGATCCTAAGAGAATACATGAAGAAAACATCATTAACTTAAGGAACCACCATGGCCGAATCTTCAAAGAGGAGGAGCAGCCTTCATACCTTGATTTACTCCATGAAAAGTGACATAGAAATGAAGAGGAGGAAGGGGTGAACACTTTGGTAAGATTAGCTTTTTGATAGGGGTTTCGGTTTGAGAAAGAACGAAGAAAGTAGCTCAGGTGTTCATGGAAGCTTCATGGTTTTCTTTCATGGTGTTCTAAGCTTTTCCAAAAACAAAAATGATAGCCAAGCTGTCCTAGGGAGGCCGTGGCTTTTGGATGATGATTATCCAAAAGTTACTTGTCAAAATATCTTAGAAAAGGATAATTACTAAAGCTAGATGTATTAAAACTTAAGTAATTACACTACTAATGGATAAACATTAAGTTACTTAGTGTAAATGACACTAGTAACTGGATAATCATAAGAATAAAAGGTATATGATGAAGCATTAGCAGTGCTAAGTTCATCTAAGAATGTCGGTATTATCCGTTACCAGTAAATTTCAAGCTCAGTTATTATATTACTAAACATGGATCAACATTAATCACAGTAGAGAAGATAATAATATAATATTCTGAATAAAATAATAATATATGAATATTATATTAATATAATTTTTCTCTCGAAATTCGTGACCGGCTCATCACATAGAGACTAACCACGGAAATCAGAATTTTGAAATTCGGGCCCGAAGTGGCTCAAAAATGCAACTCTTCGCGACGTGCCTACTTAGATTAGGAGAGGTGTCCTGTGCAATCAAGCTGCTGACTCAGCAGCTTGATGACGCAGCACCTGTGCAGTGGAGGTGCTTATATGCATAGAAATTCCTAAAAACTCTGTAAAAATTCCGTTTGATCCCGAAAAGGCGCCGTTTCTTCGGGTCTAGGCCGTTACAGTTGGCATGTAGAAGTTAGAGTAGAACTCAACTACCCAAGAAAGATTGACCTGCCTTGGCTGTCTCCGTAGGAAACCCCATTTTCTTCGTTCAATTTGCGGCTCAATAAAGGTAGCAATATTGGACGGGAGGATAAGAAGGTATTCATTATTATAGTTCCTTTCTGCTAGGATAGGGAACATCTGCTCACAGTAGCGATTGGGAAATCGCGCAGTGTCCTTTGCTGGAAAGGCTTTCTCCTTTTCATCAACATTTATTATCCTCTTAACTCTTTTTGTTGAGGGCTTGACTGCGGTTGAAGAAGCCTCTGCCACTAATGCTCTTTTAGTGCCTCTTCTTGCTGGGGGTTTAGGAGTCGCTTTCTCTTTTCCTTTCTTGGTGGCCATCCTGAAAAGAGAGGAGAAAGTAAATTAAATTCAAATAGATATATAGCAAGGAAGGAAACGAAAAAGAGGGTGATGGATGCACATTAAGATATACTGACATTATCACGTGCTCGCGAGTACATGTGAAAAGCCAACAATGGAAAATAGCTAGTGCATGTAGAGATAAGTGAATGAAAGGTGTTTATTGGCATGCCGGAAAAGGGCATGAGTAGCATAGACCAAGCAATACTTTGTGACAAACCATCACGTTTGTAATGACAATTAAATTCAATTAATACAATGGTAAAGGGAAGTTGTGAAAAGCAAGCATTGAATAGTATAACAACATAGAGAAGTACATAATGCCATTTGAGCCTTTTCACAAACACATAGCATGCATGATGAATAAGGCATAGAAAATATGAAGGTGAACATGCAAGCAATCCCTTAAATAGAATAAAAATAATTGTCAAACAATTTGCAACAATCCACAAGCATATAATGAGGGATAATGACTCAAAAAATTTCTAACACCATGTAAAAGGAAAAAGAAAAAGAAAGAAAATATGAATAATAAAAAGAAAAATAATATATAAAATAATATATTAAATGATAGAAAAGAGAGGAAGGAAGAAGAAAATAGAACCGTGGTAATGGAGGTGAGAGAGAGAGAGAGTGATAGGTGAGATTTAAAGAAGAAGGGAGAAGGAAGAAATAAGGAGGGAAAAGAAAAATTAGGATTTGGAGGAGAGAAAGATAAGATATGTGGCAATTTTTGGATGAGCTGTGCGGCGCATGCGACGCGGCTGCGTGGGGCACGCGTTCGCGTGGATGCGCTTCAAGTGTGGTGACGCGATCGCGTCGGTCCCACGGTCGCGTGACCCATATTATGCTTCTGGCGCGAGTGCAGCCTCGCATCAACACAACTCTCTGTTCAAATTAATTTAGTTGCCAAAATTAGGGTGGCGCGATCGCGTCGGTCACGCGATCGCGTGAGTGTGCGTCCGAAAACAGATGACGCGGCCGCATCGGCAACGCGGTCGCGTGATAAGGATTGTGCCTCCAGCACGAATCCAGCATCACTCTCGCACAATATTTCATTGTGCACCCTTTTATGTTGAAAACTCAGAGCACGCGGCCGTGTGGGGCACGCGGTCGCGTGGGTTGATTTGTGCCATGGGCACGCCTCAAGCCACACTCCAGTGTAACTCTCTGTTCATTTTTATTTTTCTTTACTCTCCCAGTGATGCGGACGCGTCGCTGATGCGATCGCGTCGCTTAGCAAAATTTTTTTTTTTTTTTTGGAATATGTAGATGCAGATGCACGAAAGTACTACGAAAGAGAAGAGTTATTGAATAAGAAAAACTAAAAATAAAGAAAAGAACGATCATACCATGGTGGGTTGTCTCCCACCTAGCACTTTGCTTTAACGTCCGTAAGTTGGACGCTCCACTAGCTCAATCTTCTGCTATGTGGGGATCTTCCAAGAGGAAGATCTCAAGCTCCTTGTTTCTCTGTACCTTCTCGCCATGGTACAGCTTCAGGTGTTGTCCATTAACCTTAATAAGTTCAGAGCTTGAAGGATGGCTTAGGTGATAAACTCCATACGGTTTGGCCTTCTCTACTCTGTATGGACCTTCCCATCTTGATCTCAACTTGCTTGGCATAAGCCTCAGTCGAGATTTGTAAAGGAGGACTAAATCCCCAGGTTGGAACTCTTTCTTCTTGATGTTTTGATCATGTACAGCCTTCATCTTTTCCTTGTATATTCTGGAGTTTTCATAAGCTTCTAGGCGAAGGCTCTCCAGTTCCTGCAGTTGTAACTTCCTTTCAGCTCCGGCTTTCTCAATTCCCATGTTGCACTCCTTAACTGCCCAAAAGGCTCTGTGTTCTAGTTCAACTGGGAGATGACAAGCTTTTCCATAAACCAAGTGGAAAGGCCTCATCCCAATGTGTGTCTTGTATGCTGTTCTGTATGCCCATAGTGCATCTTATAGCCTGGTGCTCCAGTCTTTTCTATAAGGCTTTACTATCTTTTGCAAGATACGCTTAATTTCTCTGTTTGACACCTCGGCTTGCCCATTAGTTTGGGGATGGTAAGCTGTTGCAACTTTATGAATTATCCCATGCTTCTTCATTAATCCTGTCAGTCTCCTGTTACAAAAATGGGTGCCTTGATCGCTCACGATTGCTCGTGGTGATCCGAAGCGACATATAATATGGTTTCTCACAAAGGAAACAACAGTGTTAGCATCATCAGTGCAGGTAGGAATTTCTTCCACCCATTTGGAAACATAATCCACAGCTAACAATATATAAAAATATCCATTAGAATTTGGAAATGGACCCATGAAGTCAATGCCCCAAACATCAAAAATTTCACAGAAAAGCATAATTTATTGAGGCATCTCATCCCTCCTGGATATATTACCAAATTTCTGGCATGGGAGACAAGATTTACAGAACTCAGCAGCGTCTCTAAAAAGGGTAGGCCACCAGAATCCACAGTCTAAGATCTTTCTAGCTGTCCTTTGAGGACCAAAATGTCCTCCACTCTCAGATGAGTGACAGGCCTCTAAAATGGACTGAAATTCTGATTGAGGCACACAACGTCTAATTACTTGATCAGCGCCACATCTCCATAAATACGGGTCACCCCATATATAATATTTAGACTCGCTTTTCAGCTTGTCTCTTTGATGCTTAAAAAAATTTGGAGGAAATGTGCGGCTAACTAAATAATTAGCAACAGGTGCATACCAAGGGACTACCTCAGATACTGCTTGCAGGTTATCAAAAGGAAAATTATCATCTATAGGAGTAGAATCATCCTTAATATGCTCCAGGCGACTCAAGTGGTCTGCCACTAAATTCTGATTACCACTCCTATCCTTTATTTCTAAATCAAATTCTTGTAACAGCAGTATCCAACGTATGAGTCTTGGTTTGGATTCCTTTTTAGCTAATAAATACTTTAAAGCTGCATGGTCCGAATACACTACTAATCTAGTACCAAGTAAATAAGCTCGGAATTTATCCAGAGCAAAAACAATAGCCAGAAGCTCTTTCTCAGTAGTAGTATAATTGGACTGGGCAGTGTCTAAAGTCTTAGACGCATAAGCAATAACGAAAGGATCCTTACCTTCACGCTGAGCCAGCGCTGCTCCTACTACATGGTTGGAAGCATCGCACATGATTTCAAATGGCTGGCTCCAGTCCGGTCCTCTCACAATTGGAGCTTGAGTCAGAGCAGTCTTCAGCTTATCAAACGCTTGTTTGCAATCCTCACTGAACTCGAACTCAATATCCTTCTACAGTAATCTGGATAAGGGAAGTGTGACCTTACTAAAGTCCTTAATAAATCTCCTGTAAAAACCTGCATGGCCAAGGAACGAACGGACTTCTCTCACAGAAGAGGGGTAAGGTAGACTAGAAATAACATTCACCTTTGCTGGGTCTACAAAAATGCCATTATTAGATACCACATGTCCTAATACAATTCCTTGTTTTACCATAAAGTGACATTTTTCGAAATTTAATACAAGGTTTGTATTAACACATCTATCTAATACTCTAGATAATCCATCTAAGCAAAGGCTAAAAGAATCACCATAAACACTAAAATCATCCATAAAAACTTCCATACAGTCCTCAATAAGATCATAGAAAAGACTTATCATGCACCTTTGGAAAGTAGCTAGTGTATTGCACAAGCCAAAAGGCATTCTCTTATAAGCATAAGTCCTAAAAGGACATGTAAAAGTAGTCTTTTCCTGATCCTCAGGAGCTATATGAATCTGGAAATAACCTGTGTAACCATCTAAAAAGCAATAATGTGATTTACCTGACAGGCGATCCAGCATTTGATCAATGAATGGAAGTGGATAGTGATCCTTACGGGTAGCTTGGTTGAGACACCTGTAATCAATGCAGACTCTCCAAGCATTCTGAACTCTAGTTGCTATGAGCTCTCCATGCTCATTCTTTACTGTAGTGACTCCAGACTTCTTGGGCACCACTTGTACTGGGCTTACCCATTCACTGTCTGAAATGGGATATATGATACCGGCTTCCAATAGTTTGGTCACTTCCTTTTTGACAACTTCCAAGATGGTGGGATTCAATCTTCTTTGGGGTTGACGGACAGGTCTTGCTTCCTTTTCTAAAAATATTCTGTGCTCACATACTTGAGGGTTGATGCCTACTATGTCTGCTAAGCAACACCCAATTGCCTTCTTATGCTTCCTCAGCACATCAAGTAACTGCTCTTCTTGTTGAGAAGTAAGTTCTCTTGCAATGATAATTGGAAACCTCTGCTCATCTTTAAGATAAGCATATTTGAGATGTGGAGTGAGGGGATTCAATTCTAACTTTTGATCATGGGCAGGCTCTGGATTATCTGGAGCTTGTGAAAATGACGAAGTGCCCTCATTGTCAGTTAAGAGGGTCCCCACACTTGGACCTTGTCCAGTGTGCCTCTCTTCAAACTCTTCCTTGTGAACTTCAGCTACACTTTCATCTATGACATCACACTGAAAGATAGAACAATCTTCTGGGGTTTTGTCAATGACTCCATTCAGATGGAAGATTACTATACGGCCATCTATTTCAAAGGAGTATGTTCCTGAAAAGGCATCCAATTTGAATTTTGATGTCTTCAGGAATGGTCTCCCAAGTAGGATTGATGATGGCTTATCTGAATCATTATGGGGCATCTCCAAGATATAAAAATCAGTGGGAAATGTAAGTCCTTTAATGTTCACCAAAACATCTTCAGCAACTCCAGCCACTGTAATAATGCTTTTATCTGCTAACATAAAACGAGCTGCCGACCTTTTTAAGGGAGGGAGCCTCAAAATATCATATATAGACAAAGGCATTATACTGACACATGCTCCTAAATCACACATGCAATCATAAATTACTACACCACCAATAGTACAGCTAACTATACAAGGACCTGGATCACTATATTTTTCAGGTAATCCTCCCATTAAAGCAGATATAGAACTACCTAAAGGAATAGTTTCTAATTCATTAATTTTGTCTTTATGGATACACAAGTCTTTTAGAAACTTTGCATATTTAGGTACCTGCTGAATAACATCAAAAAGAGGAACAGTTACCTCAACCTTTTTGAATATTTCTACCATTTTGGGGTCGGGTTCCAGCTGCTTCCTGGGCTTCCTTGCAAGTTGTGGAAATGGAATTGGAGTAGTATTCTCTATGGTGTCTGCGCCTTTTGGTGCTTCCTCCTGTGGTTGAGCTATTTCTTCTTCAGCTATGTCCTGTATGTCCTCTTCCTCTTCAACATCTTCTATTTCTATTACCTCTTCAGCTGAGGTGTGTTCTGGTGGGCTTGGTTCCTCCTGATTCCTCTCCTGCAGTGTGGTTCCAGACCTTAGGGTGATGGCATTAATGCCTCCCTTTGGATTGGGTAATGGTTGAGAGGGGATTCCAGTGGAGCTTGAAGGTTGGTTACTGGAATTTTGCATTGATCCAATCTGTGACATAAGAGCTTGCAAAGTAGAGGTGAGACCATTCAGACTGGCATTAATACTATTCATGTATTTTCCATGGTCTGTTGTCTTCGCTCAAAAGATTGAAGTAGCTCTTCATTAGGAGATAAAGAAGAATGAGTAAATTGAGATGTCTGCTGTTGATTGTTCTGTGGTCCTTGGTTTTGCCTCAGGTGAGGTGCTCTGTAAGGTTGATTCTGCTGCCTGTTGTTGTTATTATTCCACCTCTGATTTTCCTGATTATCTCTGCCTCCTCTGTTATTGTTGTCCCTCCAATTCTGGTTAGAATTGTCCTGCCATCCATGGTTATTATTTCCACTTTGATTGTACCCTTGGTTGGGGCGGTCATAGAAGTTATGAGTGGATGCCACCATGTTGTCTTCTTGTTGGAGCTGCGGGCATTCATCAGTGCAATGGCTATAATCAGCACAGATTCCGCAAATTCTTTGTGGAACTAGTTGTTGGTTTTGCTGTGGTGGAGGAGCTTGCTGAGCTTGCTGTTGATTCAATTGCATCTGCTTCAGCAAGTTGGTTATCTCGCATATACTCTGAGCTAGAGCAGCAGTCTCTCTATTAGAGGATACTTCTGTAACGACTTTTGAACGGCCTTGCTTTTGCCTGTGGTTCCTAGTAGATTCAGCTAAATCACTGATCAATTGCCAAGCCTCATCGGTGGTCTTGTACTTCTTCATAGACCCATTGCTAGCACTTTCCAATGTGGTCTTATCTTGGGGCCTCATGCCCTGTGTGACATAGCTAAGCAACACTATCGTGTCAATCCTGTGGTGGGGGCATGCTTCCAGAAGATTATTGAAGCGCTCCCAGTATTCAAAGAGAGTTTCATTGTCATCCTGAACAATTGTGGAAATATCCTTCCTCAGTTTATCAGTAACTTCAGATGGAAAGAATTTCTCCAAAAACTCCTTTCTGAGTGTATCCCAGTTGGATACATTTGCCAGAGGTTGAGTGTAGTACCACTCTCTTGCTTTTCCCTCGAGAGAAAACGGGAAAGCTTTCAGCAAATTTGAAGTTTCATCAGTACCATCACGCCTGACAGTAGAACAGGCTGCCTGGAAATCTCTCAAGTGCTTGATTGGCTCTTGAGCAGGTAGGCCATGAAACTTGGGCATCAAGTTTAGTAGTGCGGTCTTTATTTCAGAATCTGTAGCCACCGCTGGATGATGCGCTTAAAACGGTTGCATTGTAAAATCAGGGGCTCCTTCCTCTTGGATGGTAACTCTCCTAGCTGCCATGTCTTCTGCACGTAAAACAACCGAATCAGTAGAACGGGGGCTGGTTTCTTCCTCAAGTTCACTTTCAGATCCGCCCTCAGAGCGAACTAACCGACGCTGTTCTCGCCTTATTCGTGAAATAGTCCTTTCAATTTCAGGATCAAATATTAGCAAGCGCGGATCAGGAAGTGAACGCGTCATTTGACGAAAGAAACATGCAGCTCATAGTAACAAAATAAAATAAAATACAAATAAATAAATTCTAATTAATAACTTTAGCACTCTATTGCAACTCCCCGGCAACGGCTCCAAAAATTGATGAGGGGCAGATGTTGATGAATTAAAAATTATTAAAATAGTTACGTTGCAAGTATAGTTCTTAACTCACCGAAAATCTGCCTATCAATTTAGAAATATGTCACAGAGAGTTTAAATTAAAAATCACTGGGAGTTTAACTCCCAGGTCGTCTCCCAACGAGTTGCAGAAAAGTGTGCTATTTTATTAATCAGATGTTCCAAGAAATTGAGTTAAGTAGAGGGAAAATTAAAAAGGGGAAATTTAAATAATATGAATAAAAGCCTTGACTGGGAGTTGATTAGTTGAAATCTCTATTATTGATGGAATGATCTCAAGGTTAATTTGTAATTAATGGTTGTTCTGTTTAGTTATCCTTTACTAGGTAAGGGAAAGTCAAACAAGTTGGAATGCTAGATCTATTCACGAGTTGCAACCCACTTAGTTCAAAGGGATTGGTGTTAGTGATTAGATAACAATTCAACAGTTAACCCAATTACAATTTTTCTTTCAATCCTTCTAACTCAAGAGTTCCTTTCAATCAACTCCCCATCAAGTGAGGGAACTACTCACTCATTGCAAATAATAATAAATCCATAACACATGAAAGGGAATTAAAAGAAGACATGATTATTGGAATGGAGAAATAAATTAAAATAGAAGAAATAATCCTTGTATCAAATAATCATGAAAGTATTCAAATGACAGAATTGAACAAAGCAAAGAACATGGAAGAATAAAACCAAGTTAAGAGAACGAACTAGAATGACGAGGTCTTGATGAGGAAAAATAACTCTTCTCAATGTTCCAATGCTAAGATCAATTCCCAAAATTAAAATTCTAAAACCTAGAGGAGGAGAAAAACTAGATCTAAACCTATAAACTGTCTAGAATGAATGTTGTTGTTTGTTTCTGCATATTCTCTGGCTCTAGTCTGCTGTTTCGAGCCGAAAACTGGGTCGAAATAAGGTCCAAAATCGCCCCCAGCAAAGTCTGTAGATTATGCAGATCGCACATGTCACGCGATCGCGTCATCCATGCGGACGCGTCATTCGCGCTTTTCCTTGCCATGCGTTCGCGTCGTCCACGCTACCGCGTCGCCTGAGCTTTTCCAATCGCGAGGCCGCGTGAGCCATGCGGCCGCGTCACTGCGATTCGCTCTCCTTCTCGCTGGTTATCTCCTCAAATTCTTGTGTTCCTTCTATTTTTGCTGGCTTCCTTTCCAATCTCTAGCTCATTCATGCCCTATAAAGTCTGAAACACTCAACACACAGATCACGGCATCGAATGGAATAAAGGTGAATTAAAAATACATAATTAAAGTCTCTAGGAAGCAGTTTTCAAACATGTTATAAATTCAGGAAAGGATTATAATTTCATGCTAATTTAATGAATAAGTGGGTAAGGATCATGATAAGACCACACAATTAAACACAATATAAACCATAAAATAGTGGTTTATCAACCTCCCCACACTTAAACATTAGCATGTCCTCATGCTTAATTGAAGGAGATAAGGAAATAAGCATGAACATGTAGAAACTCATGAAATGTAATGCAAGCCTATATATAAATAAATGCAACTATATGATTTTTGCCCACTTGATCAAAAGTAAATAAGCTCTTCAAAACAATTACAAGTCAAATTCCAGTAATTCTATCATTATACAATAAAACAGATAAAGGTGCAAGAAGATAGCTCATGAAAGTAGGGAACATGAAAATTCAAGCATTGAACCCTCACTGATAATGTATGTACGCTCTAATCTCTAGTGTATAGGGTAATCACTCTATCCTTCTCTAATCATGCTTTCTAACTTTTGTTTTTCTCCTAACCAATCAACAACAGTTAATATACCAATGCAAACATCATGAGGTCTTTTCAAGGTTGTAATGGGGCTAAGGTACAGGTGGGGGTATACATTTGTTCAAGTGAGCTAATAAATTGAATCTTTAATTAACCCAAGCTTCAACCCAACCTATATATTTCTAATGTAATCTTAAAGTTCATACCTAGCCACCCAGAATTCCCTTTTTCTATCCATACTCATGTATCAACTTTATAATTGGTTCTATCATATGTGCATTGATCTTTGAATTCTGAATTTAACATTGGGGTAATTTTGTCCCCTTATTTATTTATATAAATAAAATTTATATATATATATATATATATATATATATATATTTAGAATTAAAATAAATATAGCTTATCAATGCACATAGATTTTTAATTCTTATAGTTTCACATGAGTAGGTATCCAAATTCCCATTAAATTCTCATGACACATTCCCTTAACAACTTTTGATCCCACGATTTCCCATACTTAACTAGCACACACAATTCTATCTTAAGTTAACCAAAGATTCAATTTGGAATATACAATTATTTTTCAGCTTAAGGTTAGTAATGTGGTAAAATATAGAACAAATGGGATTTAAAGGCTCAAAGTGGTTAACAAAGGTAATTGAAAAGGGTAGGCTTAATTTGGATAAGTGAGTTTAAACAAATAATGGCCTCAATCATGTGCAAGCATGTAAATATAATAAATATTGGACATATAAGATAAAACAAAATATAGATTACAATCATAGAGAAGTAAACACACAAGAATGAAATAATTATGGTTAAATAATGTAACCATGCATAAAGGCTCAAATCCTCACAGGTTGTGTGTTCTTTAGCTCAAATATCATGTTCCAGATACAACTCAAGCAAATTTATCATAAAAATTTTGAAAAATTAGTGAAATTTTGTTCCAAAGATAGAGTCTTAAAAGAAACTTATTGTCTTTTCAATCAAGTAGAACATGCATGCAACTATTCTAACCTATGCAATTTATTCTATTCTATAAAAGAAAGAAAATCTAACTAAAGTATCCTAATTATTGGTGCTAGGGAAAAGAAATTACCTCCGAAAGTCAGGTACTGACCGACCTCCCCACACTTAAGGCTTTGCACCATCTTCGGTGTCGTCTGTCAGGAACAGGGGTGGGCTGGTAGTAGTATCTCCACAATCGGGTCCGTCATGGCTCCCTGTGCTGGTAAAAGAGGTGGGGTTCGGGGTATCCGAGTCCCTGAAGTATCCCTTGAGTAGCTCCTTGATGTGTTTGAATCGGCGCTCGCTACGGCGCTCTCTCAACTTAGCTTTGTGTTCTTGCCGATCCAACCTTTCGATTATCTGCTGGAGCAATTCATCAGTTGTGGGTGCTTGTGGTGTTGAAAAAGGATTATCTTTAACTGGAGCAGTAGGAAGACTTGTAGTGGCTGCTGGAAGTCTGAGGTATTTCCCGTTAGGGACATACTGATCATCCCGTGGAAGCACAGCTTTGGTGTCCCCAGCACTATAGGAGACTCCGGCTGCTGAGACCAAGGCGGGGAAAGGTAAGTTGCCCACAATTTGTACGTGTCCCATAGCATTCCGGATATGTCTTGAGAGATTCAGAGGTTGGTCTGTAAGGATGCACCATAGTAGAACGGCCATGTCTGCAGTGAAGGAGGACTCATGATTGCTCGGAAAGACGTAATGGGACATGATCTATGCCCGGACGCGAGCCTCCAAGGTAAGTGCTGAAGCCAAGATTCCCTTAGGGCGGGTACGATGGTATCCATAGATCCAACGGCTGCCAGGTAATGCGATAACTCTGAGAACGGAGTCCCAGTTAAATTGGTACCTCTGGCGCTTAAGTGCGGCTTCTTGGAAGGCGTCCATTCCTTCTGGAATAGGGGGAAGACTCAGAGATTGCTGAATGGCCTCTTCTGTGATGGGGACTTGCTTCTGCCGAACATAAACAGACTGCAGGGTTGCCATGTAGAAGTTAGAGTAGAACTCAACTACCCAAGAAAGATTGACCTGCCTTGGCTGTCTCCGTAGGAAACCCCATTTTCTTCATTCAATTTGCGGCTCAACAAAGGTAGCAATATTGGACGGGAGGATAAGAAGGTATTCATTGTTATAGTTCCTTTCTGCTAGGATAGGGAACATCTGCTCACAGTAGCGATTGGGAAATTGCGCAGTGTCCTTTGCTGGAAAGGCTTTCTCCTTTTCATCAACCTTTATTATCCTCTTAACTCTTTTTGTTGAGGGCTTGACTGCGGTTGAAGAAGGCTCTGCCACTAATGCTCTTTTAGTGCCTCTTCGTGTTGGGGTTTAGGAGTCGCTTTCTCTTTTCCTTTCTTGGTGGCCATCCTGAAAAGAGAGGAGAAAGTAAATTAAATTCAAATAGATATATAGCAAGGAAGGAAACGGAAAAGAGGGTGATGGATGCACATTAAGATATACTGACATTATCACGTGCTCGTGAGTACATGTGAAAAGCCAACAATGGAAAATAGCTAGTGCATGTAGAGATAAGTGAATGCAAGGTGTTTATTGGCATGCCGGAAAAGGGCATGAGTAGCATAGACCAAGCAATACTTTGTGACAAACCATCACGTTTGTAATGACAATTAAATTCAATTAATACAATCGTAAAGGGAAGTTGTGAAAAGCAAGCATTGAATAGTATAACAACATAGAGAAGTGCATAATGCCATTTGAGCTTTTTCACAAACACATGGCATACATGATGAATAAGGTATAGAAAATATGAAGGTGAACATGCAAGCAATCCCTTAAATAGAATAAAAATAATTGTCAAACAATTTGCAACAATCCACAAGCATATAATGAGGGATAATGACTCAAAAAATTTCTAACACCATGTAAAAGGGAAAAGAAAAAGAAAGAAAATATAAATAATGAAAAGAAAAATAATATATAAAATGATAGAAAAGAGAGGAAGGAAGAAGAAAATTGAACCTTGGTAATGGAGGTGAGAGAGAGAGAGTGATAGGTGAGATTGGAAGAAGAAGGGAGAAGGAAAAAATAAGGAGGGAAAAGAAAAATTAGGATTTGGAGGAGAGAAAGATAAGATATGTGGCAATTTTTGGATGAGCTGTGCGGCGCATGCGACGCGGCCGCGTGGGGCACGCATTCGCGTGGATGCGCTTCAAGTGTGGTGACGCGATCGCGTCGGTCACGCAGTCACGTGACCCATATTATGCTTCTGGCGCGGGTGCAGCCTCGCGCCAGCACAACTCTCTGTCCAACTTAATTTAGTTGCCAAAAATGAGGTGGCGCGATCGTGTCGGTCACGCGATCGCGTGAGTGTGCGTCCGAAAACGGATGACGCGGCCGCGTCGGCGATACGGTCGCGTGATAAGGATGGTGCCTCCAGCACCAATCCAGCATCACTCTCGCACAATATTTCATTGTGCACCCTTTTACGTCGAAAACTCAGGGCACGCGGCCGCGTGGGGCACGCAGTCGCGTGGGAGGCGATGATTCCCATGCGACGCGAACGCGTTAGCGACGCGGTCGCGTGGGTTGATTTGTGCCATTGGCACGCCTCCAGCCACACTCCAGCATAACTCTCTGTTCATTTTTATTTTTCTTTACTCTCCCTGTGAGGCGGACGCGTCGCTGATGCGATCGCGTCGCGTAGCAAAATTTTTTTTTTTTTGGAATATGTAGATGCAGATGCACGAAAGTACTACGAAAGAGAAGAGTTATTGAATAGGAAAAACTAAAAATAAAGAAAAGAACGATCATACCATGGTGGGTTGTCTCCCACCTAGCACTTTGCTTTAACGTCCGTAAGTTGGACGCTCCACTAGCTCAATCTTCTGCTATGTGGGGATCTTCCAAGAGGAAGATTTCAAGCTCCTTGTTTCTCTGTATCTTCTCGCCATGGTACAGCTTCAGGCGTTGTCCATTAACCTTAATAAGTTCAGAGCTTGAAGGATGGCTTAGGTGATAAACTCCATACGGTTTGGCCTTCTCTACTCTGTATGGACCTTCCCATCTTGATCTCAACTTGCTTGGAATGAGCCTCAGTCGAGATTTGTAAAGGAGGACTAAATCCCCAGGTTGGAACTCTTTCTTCTTAATGTTTTGATCATGTACAGCCTTCATCTTTTTCTTGTATATCCTGGAGTTTTCATAAGCTTCTAGGCGAAGGCTCTCCAGTTCCTGCAGTTGTAACTTCCTTTCAGCTCCGGCTTTCTCTGTTCCCATGTTGCACTCCTTAACTGCCCAAAACGCTCTGTGTTCTAGTTCAACTGGGAGATGACAAGCTTTTCCATAAACCAAGCGGAAAGGCCTCATCCCAATGGGTGTCTTGTATGCTGTTCTGTATGCCCATAGTGCATCTTATAGCCTGGTGCTCCAGTCTTTTCTATGAGGCTTTACTATCTTTTGCAAGATACGCTTAATTTCTCTGTTTGACACCTCAACTTGCCCATTAGTTTGGGGATGGTAAGCTGTTGCAACTTTATGAATTATCCCATGCTTCTTGGTTAATCCTGTCAGTCTCCTGTTACAAAAATGGGTGCCTTGATCGCTCACGATTGCTCGTGGTGATCCGAAGCGACATATAATATGGTTTCTCACAAAGGAAACAACAGTGTTAGCATCATCAGTGTGGGTAGGAATTGCTTCCACCCATTTGGAAACATAATCCACAGCTAACAATATATAAAAATATCCATTAGAATTTGGAAATGGACCCATGAAGTCAATGCCCCAAACAACAAAAATTTCTCAGAAAAGCATAATATGTTGAGGTATCTCATCCCTCCTGGATATATTACCGAATTTCTGGCATGGGAGACAAGATTTACAGAACTCAGCAGCGTCTCTAAAAAGGGTAGGCCACCAGAATCCACAGTCTAAGATCTTTCTAACTGTCCTTTGAGGACCAAAATGTCCTCCACTCTCAGATGAGTGACAGGCCTCTAAAATGGACTGGAATTCTGATTCAGGCACACAACGTCTAATTACTTGATCAGTGCCACATCTCCATAAATATGGGTCATCCCATATATAATATTTAGACTCGCTTTTCAGCTTGTCTCTTTGATGCTTAGAAAAATTTGGAGGAAATGTGCGGCTAACTAAATAATTAGCAACAGGTGCATACCAAGGGACTACCTCAGATACTGCTTGCAGGTTATCAAAAGAAAAATTATCATCTATAGGAGTAGAATCATCCTTAATATGCTCCAGGCGACTCAAGTGGTCTGCCACTAAATTCTGATTACCACTCCTATCCTTTATTTCTAAATCAAATTCTTGTAACAGCAGTATCCAACGTATGAGTCTTGGTTTGGATTCCTTTTTAGCTAATAAATACTTTAAAGCTGCATGGTCCGAATACACTACTACTCTAGTACCAAGTAAATAAGCTCGGAATTTATCCAGAGCAAAAACAATAGCAAAAAGCTCTTTCTCAGTAGTAGTATAATTGGACTGGGCAGTGTCTAAAGTCTTAGACGCATAAGCAATAACAAAAGGATCCTTACCTTCACGCTGAGCCAGCGCTGCTCCTACTGCATGGTTGGAAGAATCGCACATGATTTCAAATGGCTGGCTCCAGTCCGATCCTCTCACAATTGGAGCTTGAGTCAGAGCAGTCTTCAGCTTATCAAACGCTTGTTTGCAATCCTCACTGAACTCGAACTCAATATCCTTCTGCAGTAATCTGGATAAGGGAAGTGCGACCTTACTAAAGTCCTTAATAAATCTCCTGTAAAAACCTGCATGGCCAAGGAACGAACGGACTTCCCTCACAGAAGAGGGGTAAGGTAGATTAGAAATAACATTCACCTTTGCTGGGTCTATAGAAATGCCATTATTAGATACCACATGTCCTAATACGATTCCTTGTTTTACCATAAAGTGACATTTTTCAAGATTTAATACAAGATTTGTATTAACACATCTATCTAATACTCTAGATAATCCATCTAAGCAAAGGCTAAAAGAATCACCATAAACACTAAAATCATCCATAAAAACTTCCATACAGTCCTCAATAAGATCATAGAAAAGACTCATCATGCACCTTTGGAAAGTAGCTGGTGTATTGCACAAGCCAAAGGGCATTCTTTTATAAGCATAAGTCCCAAAAGGACATGTAAAAGTAGTCTTTTCCTGATCCTCAGGAGCTATATGAATCTAGAAATAACCTGTGTAACCATCTAAAAAGCAATAATGTGATTTACCTGACAGGCGATCCAGTATTTGATCAATGAATGGAAGTGGATAGTGATCCTTACGGGTAGCTTGGTTGAGACGCCTGTAATCAATGCAGA
Organism: Arachis hypogaea; assembly: GCF_003086295.3. Classification (NCBI taxonomy): domain Eukaryota; kingdom Viridiplantae; phylum Streptophyta; class Magnoliopsida; order Fabales; family Fabaceae; genus Arachis; species Arachis hypogaea. The sequence goes on from NC_092055.1 coordinate 65,683,089, forward strand.
CTCTCCAAGCATTCTGAAATCTAGTTGCTATGAGCTCTCCATGCTCATTCTTTACTGTAGTGACTCCAGACTTCTTGGGCACCACTTGTACTGGGCTTACCCATTCACTGTCTGAAATGGGATATATGATACCGGCTTCCAATAGTTTGGTTACTTCCTTTTTGACAACTTCCAAGATGGTGGGATTCAATCTTCTTTGGGGTTGACGGACAGGTCTTGCTTCCTTTTCTAAAAATATTCTGTGCTCACATACTTGAGGGTTGATGCCTACTATGTCTGCTAAGCTCCACCCAATTGCCTTCTTATGCTTCCTCAGCACATCAAGTAACTGCTCTTCTTGTTGAGAAGTAAGTTCTCTTGCAATGATAACTGGAAACCTCTGCTCATCTTTAAGATAAGCATATTTGAGATGTGGAGGGAGGGGTTTCAATTCTAACTTTTGATCATGGGCAGGCTCTGGATTATCTGGAGCTTGTGAAAATGACGAAGTGCCCTCATTGTCAGTTAAGAGGGTCCCCACACTTGGACCTTGTCCAGTGTGCCTCTCTTCAAACTCTTCCTTGTGAACTTCAGTTACACTTTCATCTATGACATAACACTGAAAGATAGAACAATCTTCTGGGGTTTTGTCAATGACTCCATTCAGATGGAAGATTACTATACGGCCATCTATTTCGAAGGAGTATGTTTCTGAAAAGGCATCCAATTTGAATTTTGATGTCTTCAGGAATGGTCTCCCAAGTAGGATTGATGATGGCTTATCTGAATCATTATGGGGCATCTCCAAGATATAAAAATCAGTGGGAAATGTAAGTCCTTTAATGTTCACCAAAATATCTTTAGCAACTCCAGCCACTGTAATAATGCTTTTATCTGCTAACATAAAATGAGCTGCCGACCTTTTTAAGGGAGGGAGCCTCAAAATATCATATATAGACAAAGGCATTATACTGACACATGCTCCTAAATCACACATGCAATCATAAATTACTACACCACCAATAGTACAGCTAACTATACAAGGACCTGGATCACTACATTTTTCAGGTAATCCTCCCATTAAAGCAGATATAGAACTACCTAAAGCAATAGTTTCTAATTCATTAATTTTGTCTTTATGGATACACAAGTCTTTTAGAAACTTTGCATATTTAGGTACCTACTGAATAACATCAAAAAGAGGAACAGTTACCTCAACCTTTTTGAATATTTCTACTATTTTGGGGTCGGGTTCCAGCTGCTTCCTGGGCTTCCTTGCAAGTTGTGGAAATGGAATTGGAGTAGTGTTCTCTATGGTGTCTGCGCCTTTTGGTGCTTCCTCCTGTGGTTGAGCTATTTCTTCTTCAGCTATGTCCTGTATGTCCTCTTCCTCTTCAACATCTTCTATTTCTATTACCTCTTCAGCTGATGTGTGTTCTGGTGGGCTTGGTTCCTCCTGATTCCTCTCCTGCAATGTGGTTCCAGACCTTAGGGTGATGGCATTAATGCCTCCCTTTGGATTGGGTAATGGTTAAGAGGGGATTCCAGTGGAGCTTGAAGGTTGGTTACTGGAATTTTGCGTTGATCCAATCTGTGACATAAGAGCTTGCAAAGTAGAGGTAAGACCATTCAAAATGGCGTTAATACTATTCATGTTATTTTCCATGGTCAGTTGTCTTCGTTCAAAAGATTGTAGTAGCTCTTCATTAGGAGATAAAGAAGAATGAGTAAATTGAGTTGTCTACTATTGATTGTTCTGTGGTCCTTGGTTTTGCCTCAGGTGAGGTGCTTTGTAAGGTTGATTCTGCTGCCTGTTGTTGTTATTATTCCACCTCTGATTTCCCTGATTATCTCTGCCTCCTCTGTTATTGTTGTCCCTCCAATTCTGGTTAGAATTGTCCTGCCATCCATGGTTATTATTTCCACTTTGATTGTACCCTTGGTTGGGGCGGTCATAGAAGTTATGAGTGGATGTCACCATGTTGTCTTCTTGTTGGTGCTGCGGGCATTCATCAGTGTAATGGCTATAATCAGCACAAATTCCGTAAATTCTTTGTGGGACTAGTTGTTGCTTTTGCTGTGGTGGAGGAGCTTGCTGTTGATTCAATTGCATCTGCTTCAGCAAGTTGGTCATCTCGCATATACTCTGAGCTAGAGCAGCAGTCTCTCTACTAGAGGATACTTCTGCAATGGCTTTTGAACGGCCTTGCTTTTGCCTGTGGTTCCTAGTAGATTCAGCTAAATCACTGATCAATTCCCCAGCCTCATCGGTGGTCTTATCTTGGGGCCTCATGCCCTGTGTGACATAGCTAAGCAACACTATCTTGTCAATCCTGTGGTGGGGGCATGCTTCCAGAAGATTATTGAAGCGCTCCCAGTATTCAAAGAGAGTTTCATTGTCATCCTGAACAATTGTGGAAATATCCTTCCTCAGTTTATCAGTAACTTTAGATGGAAAGAATTTCTCTAAAAACTCCTTTCCGAGTGTATCCCAGTTGGATACATTTGCCAGAGGTTGAGTGTAGTACCACTCTCTTGCTTTTCCCTCAAGAGAAAACGGGAAAGCTTTCAGCAAAATTGAAGTTTCATCAGTACCATCACGCCTGACAGTAGAACAGGCTACCTGGAAATCTCTCAAGTGCTTGATAGGCTCTTGAGCAGGTAGGCCATGAAACTTGGGCATCAAGTTTAGCAGTGCGGTCTTTATTTCAAAATCTGTAGCCACCGCTGGATGATGCGCTTGAAACGGTTGCATTGTAAAATCAGGGGCTCCTTCCTCCTGGATGGTAACTCTCCTAGCTGCCATGTCTTCTGCACGTAAAACAACCAAATCAGTAGAACGGGGGCTGGTTTCTTCCTCAAGTTCACTTTCAGATCCGCCCTCAAAGCGGACTAACCGACGCTGTTCTCGCCTTATTCGTGAAATAGTCCTTTCAATTTCAGGATCGAATATTAGCAAGCACGGATCAGGAAGTGAACGCGTCATTTGACGAAAGAAACATGCAGCTCATAGTAACAAAATAAAATAAAATGCAAATAAATAAATTCTAATTAATAACTTTAGCACTCTATTGCAACTCCCCGGCAATGGCGCCAAAAATTGATGAGGGATAGAAGTTGATGAATTAAAAATTATTAAAATAGTTACGTTGCAAATATAGTTCTTAACTCACCGAAAATCTGCCTATCAATTTAGAAATATGTCACAGAGAGTTTAAATTAAAAATTACTAGGAGTTTAAGTCCCAGGTCATCTCCCAACGAGTTGCAAAAAAGTGTGCTATTTTATTAATCAGATGTTCCAAAAAGTTGAGTTAAGTAGAGGGAAAATTAAAAAGGGAAAATTTAAATAATATGAATAAAAGCCTTGATTGGGAGTTGATTAGTTGGAATCTCTATTATTGATGGAATGATCTCAAGGTTAATTTGTAATTAATGGTTGTTCTGTTTAGTTATCCTTTACTAGGTAAGGGAAAGTTAAACAAGTTGGAATGCTAGATCTATTCACGAGTTGCAACCCACTTAGTCCAAAATCGCCCCCAGCGAAGTCTGCAGATTATGCAGATCGCACATGTCACGCGATCGCGTCATCTATGCGGACGCGTCATTCGCGCTTTTCCTTGCCACGCGTTCGCGTCGTCCACGCTACCGCGTCGCCTGAGCTTTTCCAATCCGCGCGGCCGCGTCACTGCGATTCGCTCTCCTTCACGCGGTCGCGTGAGTCATGCGACCGCGTCACTTCTCGCTGGTTATCTCCTCAAATTCTTGTGTTCCTTCCCTTTTTGCTAACTTCCTTTCCAATCTCCAGCTCATTCATGCCCTATAAAGTCTGAAACACTCAACACACAGATCACGGCATCGAATGGAATAAAGGAGAATTAAAAATACATAATTAAAGTTTCTAGGAAGCAGTTTTCAAACATGTTATAAATTCAGGAAAGGATTATAATTTCATGCTAATTTAATGAATAAGTGGGTAAGGATCATGATAAGACCACACAATTAAACACAATATAAAACATAAAATAGTGGTTTATCACCCTCTAATGCTAGTCTTTCCTTAGGAGTTGATTAGGACTTGAGGAATCAAGTTGATTAGTCCACTTGACTTTCCTTTATTTAGTAAGGGTTAACTAAGTGGGAGCAATGAACAATTCTCATCACAATTGATAAGGATAACTACGATAGGATGTCCATTTTTCATACCTTGCTAAGAGTTTTCTTAATTATTAATTTACTTTCTTGCAATTTATTTTTCTTGTTCCTTATTCAAAAGCCCCAAAAAGATAATCTTCCATAACCAATAATAAATACATCTCCCTGCAATTCCTTGAGAGACCACCCGAGGTTTAAATACTTCGGTTTAATTTTATTGGGTTTGCTTTAGTGACAAATAAGTTTTTGTACGAAAGGATTATTGTTTGTTTAGAAACTATACTTGCAATGAGAACTTATTTGTGAATTCTTTACTAGCAAAAGTCCGTTCGTCAAAATGGCGCCGTTGCCGGGGACTTGCAAACATGTGCCTTATTAATTGTTATTGTAAATATTTGCTTTTTGCTTGTTTATTTGTTTTTGTTTTTGTTTTTAATTTTTATTAGCTACTATGAATTCTCACCCCTGTCGCTTTGAGTTTGGTTCCAACGTTGTTGTAAGGAATGGGCGCTATAATGAGAACATGCGTCAAAGTTGGAATAATCAAGGATGGGAGGAGGCACAAGGATTTAATCAACCCTCTTGGCGACAACCCCCTCCAATGCACTATAACCAACAACCATTCTATGATGCATACCAAGACAATAGTTATGGAGGACCTTTTCGTGACAACCAACCTCCACCAAATTACTATGGTCAAGAGCCATTCCGAGGTGCGTACCAAGATGATAGATATGGTGGACCCCCTTATAGTTACCAACAAGCCCCACCCTATGCTTATGAACTTCCTCCTCAATATAGCTCTGAACCACCACACTCACAAGCCCCCCTACTGCCAAATACCCTCACATGATCCTAACTCTTATCCACCCAATCAACCACACTATGAGTCATATGAACCATATATAGAACTACTCCCATATGCACCATGTTCATATCCATCGAGCCAAGAGCCATATGATCCTAATCATGAAATCCGAGCAGAACAAGAATCACAGGATCGTCTCAAGGAAACAGTGGATCAATTTCATGCAACCCTTCATCAACTGGAGCAAGCGATAAATCAATTAGCTTCCCGACGTTCGGACACTCAAGGAACCCCCATGGCTTCATGTGGAGAATCTAATGAAGAACGTAGCATGAAGGAGACACTTAAAACTCCGGTGGACAGTAAGGAGCATGACTTTGTATTGGAACAAGTGGAGGAAGCCAGAATTATTGAAGAAAAAGAATTGGTTGAAGACTTAGGAGATGCTGAACCTCCATGGGAATCAAGAGTTGTAGAAAATTCCGCCAAGAAATTTGCAATTGATGCTAAGGAGGATAGTGCACAACCCCAAGGCATGTACCTTATGAAGAAATGGACGGAACAGATCAAGAAGCAAGTTTCCTTGGTAATGATGATCATGAATCAAGCTCTCCTAGTGATGAACTTGCATCCATAATTGAACTCTTTGAGCTTGAAGAATCTTCCCCAAGTGAATATGAAGATGATGTGGAGGTAGATTTTTCTCAACCTCCAACTTATTACTTGAGTGACGGGGAAGAAGTAGAAGACTTTGATCAAGACGCGATTGTAGTTGAAGAGGTTTGCATGGAGGTGGCAGAATTCACAAAAGAGTACAAGGGAGTGGAGCTTGCAAGACCACTGGAAACACCTCTCCCAAGGCCATTACCACCCAATACAAACTTCAAGTGGGTAAAATACTTAGCCTTTATCTTTACCTTCCTACTTGAATATGGTTTGCTTGAAACCGATGGCCATGTTAGAGCTCTTTGTGGCTTTAAGAGTAAGAGGGAGATGATTAGTAATAGGAGTTGGCATGCAAGGTTCAATATGGTTCCACACTCCAAATTGAGGTGCAAGGATTGGTATAGAGCTCGATTGAATGGGTTTCGAAAGATGTTTGGGTATCTCAGTGAAAATTCATATTGTGTACTGCCCGGTTGGAACAATATAGATCAAAACAAAGACGGGTACAAAAGCAAGGTTTGGGATCTTGAAATTCGTTCTGATAATCAACACTCATGGAGCCTGATCACCTGTTTTAACTTGCTCGAAGGTTTTTCGTGCCTAGTTTAGGATCCCGGAGGCCACTGGAATTGCAAACGTTGGTGGAGATTTCTGGATGAGTTCAAGCATAAGGCACCATGACAAGGAGCTCATCAAATGTCCAACTTAAGGACTTTAACTAAAAGTGCTAGGTGGGAGACAACCCACCATGGTATGATCGTTCTTTTTCAATCTTAGTTTTATTTTATTTTGTTTTATTCTTAGTTTTATTTTATTCTATTTTCCCTAGTGTCATTCATAACATCTGCATCAACATCTCCATTTTACATTCTGCATACTGCATTAAAAAAAAACACCACGCGTGCGCGTAGGCCATGCATGGGCGTCGATCCCAAATCGACGTCTCCATCCAACAACCAGAAATTTGGGCTGGAATCGTGCGGCTGGTGTGCGATAGGCACAAATTGGCCCACACGTTTGATGACAAGTCATCTTAGCCTAGTTTTACTAGTCTTTTTCTTTTGTTTTCACTTGAATTATGCACTTTCTTGAGCTACAAGCAAGCCAATTTAGGTAGATTTTCATGCTTCCTTTGATTTGATCAACCATAGATAAATTAATGCAATTTCATGAGGTTTGATGCCATAATTGTTACATATTAAGATAAAATGAATATCTCATGATTTTGAGCATAGCTTTGATGTGTTTGGTTGATTATGATAGGTGAAGAAAGCTTGGAGAAAGGTTGAAGCAAGAAGGAATGGCTAGGAGTAAAGGGAGGACAATGGAATAAGTGAAATTGAACCAGGAAGCAAAAAGCTGGACCTAAAGTTAGCCTCAAACTTTTGCACAAACTTTTGGGTGAAAAGTTAGCCCCAACGTTAGACCCCTAACTTTTGGGCTAACGTTGGCACATGAAAATCACTCCTTGGGCACCAAAAGTTTGCGCCAACGTTAGACCCCTAACTTTTGGGCTAACGTTGGCACATGAAAATCACTCCCTGGGCACCAAAAGTTTGCGCCAATGTTAGACCCCTAACTTTTGGGCTAACGTTGGCACATGAAAATACCCCCTGACCACCAAAAGTTTGCGCCAACGTTAGACCCCTAACTTTTGGGCTAACGTTGGCGCCATAAGTGCACAAGGTAAAGCCAACGTTGGAGCAAAAGTTAGACCCCTAACTTTGGCACCAACGTTGGTATCAGCAGATTATGGTAGCTGATATGAAAAGTTCCCCTAACTTTTGCTCAAACTTTTACTCCAACTTTTGCAAAACTCCAACCCGGTTCAATTGGTTCACTTTGGTTCCTCTCCAAACTCCAAGAGCAATCAACCAAGGCCTCTTTCAACCCAATTCCACCAAGAGCAAAGGCCCAACTCAAGGCTTGAAGATCATTTTGAAGAAAGTGTATAAATAGGAGAGAATTCAAGTTTTCGGGGAGCTTTCCTTTAGAATTTTCATAATAGTTTTCAGAGAGCTTTGGATATTGAGTGATCTTTAATTTCTTAGTTTCGGGGAAGGAGAATTCCATTCTCTTCCTCTGAGTTTTATTTGCTTTCAATTTCAATTTCAATTACACTTGTCTTGGATCTTGGGTTGAAGAATTGAAGGAATTCTGTTTCAATCTCATCCTTGGATATCTCTGTTTATTTACTGCAATTGAATTTCCGTTTCTGTTACTTGCTTCTCATCTACTTTCCTTGCAATTTACAATTCCCTTGCAATTGTTCTTGTTGGATCTAGGAAGGCATTGAGATCTAGACTTGGTTTTCTAGTCTCTGGGCCCTAAGATCTGAATTCCTAATTTACATTTTATTTCTTGCTTTTAATGTTCATTTACTTTACTACTTCAAGATCCGATTCAACCCAAACCTTCTTTTACTCTTTTGTTTGATGCAAGTTACTTTTCTTTGTTTAATTTCTGCAAATCCAACTCCTAATCCCCTTTACATTTTGAGCCATTTACATTTCTTGCACTTTAAGATTTCGCAATTTACATTTCTTGCACTCTAAGTTTCTGCCATTTAATTTCTTGTTCTTTAAGATTCAGCAATTTAATTTCCAGCTCTCTTTAATTTCATGCAATTTAAATTCTGCAAATCACAAATCACCCAACCAAATCTTGATTCGCTTGACTAAATCAACCACTAAACTAAAATTGCTCAATCCTTCAATCCCTGTGGGATCGACCTCACTCCCGTGAGTTTTTATTACTTGATGCGACCCGGTGCACTTGCCGGTTAGATTGGTGTTGTTTTGGAGAGATTCGTTTCTCCACCAAAATAGCCCATCAACGTTTGCGTCAATGACGCGTACGCGTCACTTTCATTTTAGCACACCATGCGTGGGCATGCGCGACGCGCACGCGTCGCATGCAAATTTTTGTCCCCTCAAATGAAACAGAGAGTTGTGCCAAAACGACGCTGGACTCGTGTGTTTAGCATAATTCTGGTCGACGCGTACGCATGCCTCATACGTATGCATCATCTTCATTTATCCTGTTTCACGCGTTCGCATCCATGACGCGTACGTGTCGTTGGATTTTTTCCTCAACGATGCTCACGCGTGATCCACGCATACACATGGATTTAAAATTTGATAACCCCCTGACGCAAGAACCCTAGCCACCCTCGCGTGCTTTCCCCTTCCCTCTCTCAACGTTCTCCCTTCTCCTCCTCCCACCCTCCATCGCAGCAACCACCTCCCACCACAAAACCTCCATCGCAGTGCCCAGACCGCCGCTGACACCGCCACCCCCTCTTCCAGCCTCCCCCCACCCCTCAACGTCACCTTCTCTCTCTTCTCCTCCATAACCACCACTCACCAACCAACACCACCACCCACGAACCACCATGACCCACACCCCCGCCGCCACCGTTACCGACACCTGACTGCCGCCGTTCGACCATTCTCTCTCTCCCTATTCTTCTCATCCCCTTCCCCCTATTCCCCTTCTCACCTTCCCCCTACCCCAAGCCACTGCGGGCAGAACCGGAGCCACTGTGCCACCACCACCAGAACCGCCGTACCATTCCTTCTCTCTCTACGTTTCCAACTCCATCACCACCTACCCAGGTTTCGCTGCTTTCTTCCCTACCCCACAATTTCTTTTCTATTCAAGTTAGTCAATTAGCATCATTTACATTCTGTTCAATTTAGGTTAGTTAGATATGCATGTTTCGTAGTGGATTCTAGGTGGTTAGGTAGCTAGGTTGTGGTTAGAGGATTTAGGTCTGATAAGTGCTCCGTTCCAGCTGATTAAATTATTTGATTTTCCCATTTGGCCTTGCTCTTTGAATTAGTTCGATATGCTGTGCCCTGTGCTGACTTGTTATTGATGCTATGTTCATAGTTCATTATTTGCCTTTGACACTGGTTTCTTGTTGCTGCTGCGTATTATCCGAATTTGATCCTATCTGAGTTGATTTGATTACTTGATAATTGGATTGTTCATGTCTAATTTTAGTAAAATTCAAATCTGAGTTAGTATTGCTATTCGATTCCTGTTGCAAGTTGGTCTTCATTATTAATTCAGTGAATTTACTTCCTTGAATACATATCTCTTGCTATCGCTTGCTTTCTGAATTTGATGAAGCTAGGCTAATTGCATCTACCTGCCTATTGCTGTTTTGGATTTGCTCAATTGCTACATTCTTCTGAATTTTCATATGATTTTAATGCTTGTCATGGCTACTGCTTTCATAAGAAATCCAAACTGCTAAACTGAGTTTAGGCCTAGCCTGCTACTTTCTTCTGTTTTCTAATGTCTAAGTCACATGAGTTACCTTGTTCTTCATGCTGTTGCCTTATATCTATATTCATGTGCTAATTGACAACGCTGGCTTATTGCATGATTCTTGTTGCTATTTTTCTACAATTTCATTTGCTTCATCAAGTGCTCCATTTTAATTTCCATTTCAATCCCGCACTTGAATCTTTCAACTCAATCATGGTTGATTGTTGCTTACCTTAGTCTAATGCTGCTATTCTGGTTGATATTCTACCTTGAGTCTATCTTGATTGATAATACTGATCAATGCCATTTTACTTGCTAGTTTGGTATAACTTGTTCTAAGATTCATATCAGCTGCTAATCCTGTTTGAAAGTGCTACTGCTTGCATTATTCTGCTGTTTGATTTCCAGGAACATCCCTTTTTACTGCCGAAATGCTGCCCAATTTTTTTCTAGAAAAAAAAACTGTTTCACTTAACTTTCACTCATGATTTGACTTTGGCACTTTTGACAATGCAATTTACTTTGTTTACACCAAAGCCATTTCATGAGATACTAGGCTCGCATTTCCATTCCATTTGGTTCCCTTCTTCATTGCATTCATTGTTGATGATTTTACTTCTCTTTGTGCTTTCTTTACCTGATTTATCATCAATACTCTGTATTATTTGCTTGAATGTGAGTTGCTTGTCCTTTAATCTTGTGAACTTCTGTTTGCTAGGAACTACAGTACCATGCCACTAATTTTAACTTTCCTTTTTACCTCTTGATTTCCTCGACTTCTTAACTTTTCTCTTAGTTTACATTAACCCCTTTCAACCCCTTTCATGGCATGTCTATTGTTGTTTCTTCATAAACAAGCATTCCGTATTTCATTTAATAGTTTTAGATTGTGATTTCTAATTGAATTCTTTGAATTTTACCTTACATACAGTCCAACATTCTATATCTTTTTGACTCACTTCATGCTTTGGCTTTTATTCCGCTTTTGCCCTTCTACTGCTTGAATTGCTTGCTTACTATTTGTCTTCCTGTTTTTCTTCTTTGGTTTGATAAATTATATCCTGGAAACTCTATTTTTCAGGATGTCTAATCCAAAAGGGAAAGGCAAAGCTAAATCCGGCACCGGTAAAAGGAAAAGAGGACAGTCATTTGTTGCTCTGACAGATATTCTGCATGATGATTCCTGGCGTGAGAAGAACTTCACTCCGCAGGAAAAAGAAGATCAACTACTGCCTACGACAGATCCAATCAAGTTTGCAGCAATCGCTACTGTGAACTGAAATATCCGGTCTTTGCGGAAAAGAGGCACCTATACTTGGAAAGGACCCTCAGAATTCCAGCTGAATTACAACAGTACACTATAGAGTAAATCAAACAGAGAGGCTGGTTCTTTCTAGAGAGGAACTTGACTGTGGTTAATGCATCCAGGGTCCGGAAATTCTACTGCAACTATTACAAGACGACCCTGGATGTAGTACAGCTAAGAGGGAAACAGATTTTAGTTACTGAGGAGTCCATTGAAGATATTCTCCATTTCCAGCCTAAATCAGATGAGCCAGATGGTTATCAGTAGGCTGAGAAATCCATGAGGTTTATGAGCTTTGATTGGGAGGTAGTAAAGCGCACCATAGCCATTGATCCTGCTGTTCCTTGGGTTATGGGTAAGTCGAGGGTAAACCCAAAGGGCATCAAGATTATTTATTTTAATGATGAGGCTCGGCTATGGCAACAAATCTTGAGCAAGTATGTTATGCCGAGCACTCACGAGACAGAGGTGCCAGCTGCCATGATAACTCTCATCTGGTGCGTTATGGAAGGCAAGGACATGTACCTTCCACGATTCATCCGGCAGTACATGGCTAGGGTTCATGTTCGAGGCACTCTGCCATTCCCCTATCTGATTACCCAGATGGGCCGCCGAGCTGAGGTACCCTGGGAGCTTGAGGACGAGAGGCCACTGATGATCAGACTTTTGACGGTTTAGAATTCACAAATGAATTCTCGTTGCAAGTATAGTTTCTAAACAAATCTATAATCCTTTCATGCAAAATATTGTTTGTCACTAGTACAAACCCCTAAAATTATAAACCAAAGTATTGAACATCGGGTCGTTCTCCCTAGGAATTATAATAAAGTGTTCTTATTATTGGTTATGGAGTATGTTTGGGGTTTTGAGATTTTAGACAATAAATATAAATAGCAAAGAAAATAAACTAACAACTAACAAAGCTCTTGGCTAGATGTGAGTACTAGAAGTCCCATCCTAGTTATCCTCCTCAATTGTGACCACAAATTATCCATTGCTATCACTTCGTTAACCTCTAATCATGGAGAAAAGTCAAGTGGATGAATCAACTTGATTCCACAAGTCCTAGCCAACTTCCAAGGGAAAGACTAGCATTAGTAGTATCCAAATCAATTAGCAACTTCTAATTTTCAATCAACAAAGGAATTAGATAACTCAAGCGTCACTAATTACTCCACCTAGGCGAAGAGGAATAAAATCTACACTAAAATCCAACCAAGCATTTTATCAAACACTTGGAAGGCATAAAAGGAAAGCATAGTAAAATTGCAAGGAAAGTAAATCTACACTACTCAATTGCAAGGAATTAAACAACAACAAATCAAATGAACAATAAAGGAACATGAAAACATAAGTTGCATTGAAATGAAAATAGAAGAAACAAAAGTGCATGAACATAAAAGTAAAGAATTACAAGAATTAAATACTAAACTAGAGAGAGGAGATGTAGAAGAAGAAGAATTTCAAAAGAAAAAGTAAATCAAAGCATGAAATTAACCTAGATCTAAAAATTCCTAATCTAGATCTGACCTACTCCTAATTCTAGAGAGAAGAGAGAGATTCTCTCTCTAGAAACTAACTAAAACTAATCCTAATGTGTGTGTATGTGCTAAAAATATGAGTGAATGATGCCTTCCCCTTCAATTCTTGGTCCTTTTATGTATTTTGGGCACCAAAGTTGGTTGAATTGGGCCCCACAGCTCTCAGAAATCGCTGGGCACATTTTCTATTTAAAAATTCACGTTCACCCATCGGCGCGTACGCGCACAGTGCGCGTACGCGTCCCTTGAAGTTTTCGCGATCTACGCGTGCGCGTACAGTCCGCGTGCGCGTGGATGATGTTTCTCAAATCTTTGGCTTTTTCATGTGTTCTCCACTTTGCATGCTTTCCTCTTCACTCCTTTGATCCATGGTGGGGTGTCTCCCACCTAGCACTTTTGTTTATTGTCCTTAAGTTGGACTTATGGGGAGCTCCTCTCAAGGTGGCTTGTGCTTGAATTCATCTTGGAACTTCCACCAATGCTTGGTTCTCTATTGTGCCCCAAGATTTCTCATGGATTGAGCCAAGTATTGATGGAGTTCTTCACAAGCTTGGGGCTCCCAAAGTTGATCCTCTTCTTGTGATCCGGGATCCCACACTTTATTTTCACACCCGTCTTGAAGTTAATAATCATTATTAGTCCATCCGGGTGGTAGGCATGATGAATTCTCAATATAGTGGCCAACAATCCTCCTAGACCTATCTAGTTGAGCACTACTCCAACCTTTATATCTCATGTTTGATGCATCAACCATAATGAGCCTTGATTTGCAACGCCAACCACAAACCCTTTTTTGCTTACGCTTCATCCCACAAAGTTTCCTAAGTTGGCCATCCGTCTCAAGCAAACCATATTCAAGTGGGATAATAAAGCTAATAGAAATGAATTTCACCCACTCAAATGAAGGTGTAGATGGCAACCTATGCAAAGGTGATTCCAAGGGTCTTGACAAAGCGTAGCCAACCCTCGTTCTTTTATTTCTAGGGACTTCTACCTCTTCACAAGTTTCCTCAAATGTAATCCTTTGTTCAACAATTTTATCTAACTCTTTTCCCTTACTCAAATTATAAATGGGAGGGTGAGAGACATTTACCTCCACATTGCTTTCCATCTCATCGGGAGAAGGTTCTTCATGCTCAAAGGATTCTTCACCACTAAGACTTGATGCTTGATCTTCATCACCAAGGGAACTCAATTCTTGCTCTATCCCATCCAAGTCTTCATATGGAATATACCTTGGAAGGTGTACACTTTCCTCCCTAGCATCAATTTCAATCATCTTGTAGGAGTTTTTTTCAACTCTATAATCCCATGGAGGCTCCGCATCTCCTAAGTCTTCAACCAATTCTTCCTCTTCTTCAACAATTATAGCTTCCTCCAATTGTTCCAATACAAAGCAACTTCCTTCGTTCTCCACCAATCTCTCCTTCATGTTATGCTCTTCATTTGATTCTCCACATGTAGCCATGGGAGTTCCTTGAGTGTTCAAGCATTGGGATGCTAACCGATTTACCACCTCATCCAAGGCGGCCGTGAATTGTTCTACATCCCTTTTCATCTCCTCTTGTCCTTGAACAAGAACATCAAGGATGTCATCCATTGGAGGTTGGGGTGGATGGAAGGGTTCATGATTTTGGGGGAAGGGTTCATAGTAGGAAGGTGGTTCTTCTTGGTAGAGTTGTGGTGGTTCAATATTTTTCACTCTTTCCACTTGTTGCACAACACGCTCCATGGTTGCTTGAAGTTGATCCAATATTTCTTTGAGACGATCCCTTGACTCTTGTTCCGCTTGGATATCATGAGTAGGATTATATGGCTCTTGGATTGAAGGACATGAGTATTTTTCCATGGAAGGTTGTGGTGGAAAGTAGTATCATCTTGTGATTGAAAATTTTCATATATTGGAGGTGGTTCATCTTGGTAATAACATGGAGGGGGTGGCTCTTGAAAGTATTGATGTTGGGATAGTGGTGGCCCATATGGCTCATATGGTTGTTGGTAGGATGGATATGGATTAGGGTCATATGAAGGTGGTTGGTAAGGAGGGGCTTGTGAGTATGGTTGAGGGTTATGTTGTGGATATGGTTCATAGGCATATGGTGGTAGTTCTTGAAAGTCACAAGGAGATTCACCATAGCCATTTGATTGATATGCATCATAGAATGGCTTTTGTTCATACTGTGTTGGTGGAGGTTGTTGCCATGAAGATTGATCATATGCATATGGCTCCTCCCACCTTTGATTGTCCCATCCTTGATACACATTCTCATTAAAGCTCTCATTTCCTACAACATAGTCGTAATCACACTCATAGCCAAAGTGAGAATTCATAATAGCAAGAGAAAATGAAAATAAAATCAAATAAGAAACAAAGAAAACCAAATCCTAAAACTAGTAAGAACTAACAAAGGCAAACATATTCATAATATTCACATATATACAATAACCAATAACACAACACCATTGCGATTCCCCAGCAACGGCACCGTTTTGATGATTGGACTTTTGACGGTTTAGAATTCACAAATAAATTCTCGTTGCAAGTATAGTTTCTAAACCAATCAATAATCTTTTCATACAAAAGATTGTTTGTCACTAGTACAAACCCCTAAAATTATAAACCGAAGTATTGAACCTTGGATCATTCTCCCTAGGAATTACAATAAAGTGTTCTTGTTATTGGTTATGGAGTATGTTTGGGGTTTTGAGATTTTAGACAAGAAATATAAATGGCAAAGAAAATAAACTAACAACTAACAAAGCTTTTGGCAAGATGTGAGAACTAGAAGTCCCATCCTAGTTATCCTCCTCAATTGTAACCACAAATTGTCCATTGCTACCACTTCGTTAACCTCTAATCATGGAGGGAAGTCAAGTGGATGAATCAACTTAATTCCACAAGTCCTAGCCAACTTCCAAGGGAAAGACTAGCGCTAGTGGTATCCAAATCAATTAGCAACTTCTAATTATCAATCAACAAAGGAATTAGATAACTCAAGCGTCACTAATTACTCCACCTAGGCGAAGAGGAATAAAATCTATACTAAAATCCAACCAAGCATTTTATCAAACACTTGGAAGGCATAAAAGGAAAGCATATTAAAATTGCAAGGAAAGTAAATCTACACTACTCAATTGCAAGGAATTAAACAACAACAAATCAAATGAACAATAAAGGAACATGAAAACATAAATTGCATTGAAATGAAAATAGAAGAAACAAAAGTGCATGAACATAAAAGTAAAGAATTACAAGAATTAAATGCTAAACTAGAGAGAGGAGATGTAGAAGAAGAAGAATTGCAAAAGGAAAAGTAAATCAAAGCATGAAATTAACCTAGATCTAAGAATTCCTAATCTAGATCTGACCTACTCCTAATTCTAGAGAGAAGAGAGAGCTTCTCTCTCTAGAAACTAACTAAAACTAATCCTAATGCATGTGTATGTGCTAAAAATATGAGTGAATGATACCTTCCCCTTTAATCCTTGGTCCTTTTATGCATTTTGGGCGGCAAAGTTGGTTGAATTTGGGCCCCACAGCTCTCAGAAATTGCTAGGCACGTTTTCTATTTAAAAAATCACGTGCGCCCATCGGCGCGTACGCGTCCCTTGAAGTTTTTGCGATCCACGCGTGTGCGTACAATGCGCGTGCACGTGGATGATGTTTCTCAAATCTTTGGCTTTTTCATGTGTTCTCCACTTTGCTTGCTTTCCTCTTCACTCCTTCGATCCATTCCTAGCCTTTTCAACCTGAAATCACTTAACAAACACATCAAGGCATCTAGTGGAATCAAAGGTGAATTAGATTTAGCTAATTAGGGACCTAGAAAGCATGTTTTCACATTTAAGCACAATTTAAGGAAGAATCACAAAACCATGCTATTTCATTGAATAAATGTGGGTAAAAGGTGATAAAATCCCCTAAATGAAGCACAAGATAAACCCTAATATGGGGTTTATCAGCCACCAGCTGCCGACTGCAGAAATATCATCCCACACGGAAAGAGGTTCGAAGCTCTGGGCCACAGACCTCCTTCTCTTACTGCCTCCGCTGACGCAGCCACATCCTCTGCTGCCCCTTCAGCACCTGCTGCACCACCCACACCCACAGCACCCTCACCCGCTTCCCAACCCATCTATCACCTAGTGCACCGACTCTTTGAGCTCCTGGATCAGATAGAGCACCACAACCAGCGGCGTTATGAGCGGTCTGAGCGTCGCAGTAAGTGACGCTACGAGCATCTGAAGCTAATGATCATGTCGGGTGATGAACGAGACTTTTGCGTGGTCTAGAATTTCAAATGAATTCTCGTTGTAAAGTATAGTCTCTAAACCAAACAAGAATCCCTTTCATACAAAAATTTGGTTTTGTCACTAGTACAAACCCCTAAATTTATAAACCGAAGTATTGGAACCTCGGGTCGTTCTCCCTAGGAATTGCAATAAAGTGTCTTGTTATTGGTTATGAGGGTATGTTTTGGGGTTTTTGATAAGAGACATGAAATGTAAATGACAAGGAAATTCAAATAACAAAAGGGTCTTGGCAAGGGTTGGTGGTCAAGGATCTCTATCCTAATCACTAACCACAACATGAGAATTGGCAAGGACCAACCCCACTAAGTTAACCCCTAACTAATAGTAGAGGAAAGTCAAGTGAGCTATGTCAATCCAAGTCCATAAGTCCTAGTTCTACACCTAATCAATTGATAAGATCTAGCGTTAATGGCTCCCAATCATCAATCACTTGGACATTAGTAACTCAAGAGTTCCTAAGTTACCTTCCCAAGCCAAGAGCACAAAATTCTACTCTAAAATCCAACTAAGCATTTTATCAAACACTTAGAAGGCATAAAAGGAAAACATAGTAAAATAGCAAGGAAAGTAAATCTACACTACTCAATTGCAAGAAATTAAACAACAACAAATCAAATCAACAATAAAAGAACATGAATCATAAATTGCATTAAAGGAAAATGGAAGAACAAAAGTGCATCAATAACAAAGCAAGCAATCACAAGAATGAAATACAAAATTAGAGAGAGAAAGAGTAGAGGAACAAAAAATTGTAAAGGAAAGGTAAATCAAAGCATGAATTAAACCTAGATCTAAGAAATTCTAATCATAATTCTAGAGAGAAGAGGGAGCTTCTCTCTCTAGAAACTAAGCTATATGATGCTAATGCTACAAACAATTGCTCCCCCCTTTACCCAAACTTGAATTCTGCATGAAATAGCATTAGAAATGAGTTGGGTTGGGCCCAAAGTGCTTCAGAAATTGCTGGGAGCGATTTCACTTTAGTGGACCACGTGCTCAATCGGCGCACATGTGTACATGGCGCGTGCACGCCCCTTAACGTGAAGTAACATATGGCAAATTTTATATCATTTTGAAGCCCCGGATGTTATCTTTCCAACGCAACTGGAACCGCCTCATTTGGACTTCTGTAGCTCAAGTTATGGTCGATTGAGTGCCAAGAGGTCAGGCTTGACAACTTTATGGTTCCTTCATTTCTTCATGAGTTCTCCCACTTTGCATGCTTTTCTCCTCACTTCTTCCATCCAATACTTGCCTTATGAACCTGAAATCACTTAACAAACATATCAAGGCATCGAATGGAATTAAAGTGAATTAAAATCACCAATTTTAGGGCCTAAAAAGCATATTTTCACATTTAAGTACAATTCAAGGGAGAATTACAAAACCATGCTATTTCATTGAATAAATGTGGGAAAAGGTGATAAAATCCCCCAAATTAAGCACAAGATAAACCACAAAATTGGGGTTTATCAAATCTCCCCACACTTAAACTAAGCATGTCCTCATGCTAAAATCAAAAAAGAAGCAAAGGGACATCAACATTTATTAAATGCAAACTAACTACATGCAACCTATCTATATGCAATCTATCTACACTAGCGGCTCAACAGGCACTAACGTGCCTGTTCTGCCACTTTTCTATTGTTTTTAAGAAATTAATTTAATTTTTTTGTTAATATATCATTCACTCTTCAAATTTATTAGATAAGTATTTTTTATTTTAATATTGACGTGACCTTATTTATATCATATTTTATTAAAATTAAAATTACTATAAACCAAAATATAATTAAAAAAATAATGATAATAACATTATTCTGATTCAAAAAGAGTATATATAAATCAAAATACATGTTAGTTATTTACAAAAGATCATTTTTACTTAATCGCCATTATTATATTATTTTGTTCTTTTACTTTTTTTCTTCTCTTCACCCCATGTAATTAATTATCACTAAGTATTTATATGTTACATTTTTTATATGTTAATCAAATAATCAGTGCCATATGCCAAACAAATGATATTATAGAAGTCAAAATAAATTATATTTTTATAATATAATTCATTTATTTTAGTTTAATTTAAAAATAAAAATTCATGTACTCAAATTTTAAATATAATACTCTATATAATTAATCATTTAAAAATTAAAAAATAATATTATCCCATATGAAGTAATTTAGAAAAGAAAAAAATGAATTTAACAAAATATTAGACTTTTTCAATTCATCATTGATATGTATAGACATATTTAAAAAAAATAAAGAATACATATAAGATGAAAAAATTAGTTCTTTCTTAGTAAGAGAAAAAGATAGAACACTATTTTTGTACGTAAAATATTGGGGACAAATTAAAAAGGTAAAAGAGTGATGAAAATATTAATTGGGTAAGTAAATTAAAGAGAAAAAAATATAGGTGGAAGTTATACATGAATGTAGTAACTGCAATAAAACTAAATGAAATTTGTAACCATGGATGTTATGAAAATTGAAATCGATGGTATTGAAGGTAAAAAAATAATGGCAGCAAGAGAAATATAACAAAGTGTATTGAGAAGTAAAAAAAAGCAGTAGAATGGATGAAATTATAAAAAAAAAATAAAAAAAATAAAAAAAAATATATTTTTTATGATTATAAAAAAAATTCTAATAGAATAATTAGAATGAGGCTAAACTGCTGGTCAGACCATCAAAGTACAGTACTCACAGAGATACTTAAAACAACACTATACAAACAAAGACTAACATAAAATTAAACAAAACATAATTTAAATGAATACCTCAATATAATAAGATCTATACAAAAAACTATTTATCACCACTGGTTAAACACTTGTTGGTTTCTAATTATTCTTTTTCTCATTTCATATGTGGCCACGAAAAATAAACTTTTTGATATCATCTTTACCTAGTTTAAGATGTCACAAAAACTTATTTAAATAATTATTACGTACAGAGAAGAGTTCATAAGATAAAGGAGAATCATAAAAAAAATAAAAAAAGAGAGATTGCGAGAGTAAAGAATTGAATAGAAGTTATGCGTGAGTTAAAATTTGTTAATGAAATAAGTAACCGTAAAATATTTTTGAATTATGTTAGTAGGGTTAAAATAGGAATTAAAAAATTGGACACCAAACTCTCATGTTTTGGCATTATATAAGAAGATTATGTTAGTAGGGTTAAAATAGGAATTAAAAAATTGGACACCAAACTCTCATGTTTTGGCATTATATAAGAAGATGTCACAAAACCTTATTTAAATAATTATTACGTATAGAGAAGAGTTCATAAGATAAAGGAGAATCATAAAAAAAAATAAAAAAAGAGAGATAGAAAACTTTTAGATTTATGGTTTTAGTGTGCTTCTTATTAATCTTCACATAATATACTCAAATTTAATAGTTTTGATGGTGGTGAATTATTATAATTAGTTAAAAAATTTTAACTTTTCCTTTCTCTCTGTCTCTCTCTACGATTTTGAACAAACTCAATTTTATTATTCAATAGTTTTTTAAGTACGGTATATTTTTAACTTTTTATATAATAATTAGACTTAATAAATTACTAAAATTTAAAGCTATATTCTCTTGAACTACTTCTTGATCATATAATTCGAATCGTTTAAACGAAAGATCATTAGGCCTTAAAATTTTCAAAGTAAAAGAATAATATAATAAAATAAATTAAAAAACATAATAAAATAAAATAGTTAAAAAATAGAATATATATATATATATATATATATATATATAGGAAAAATAATAAATTAAAACTTACATGGCTCATGAGATAGAAAAATAAAGAGAAAAAAATAATTATAACATAGTTCTTATCTTGCCACATTTAAATGTTATATGTCAATCGAATAATTAATAAAAAATAATATTATCAAATATAAGATAGATTAAAAATAAAAAGAGATTAATAAAATCAATTAACAAAATTCTTATCTTAAGTCGCCAGATTATTTGAAAAATCAATTAACAAAGTTCTTTATTACTACATTTATTGTGTTATCTGTCGAACTAATAATCAATAAAAAATAATATTATCCAATGTAAAATAGATTACAAATAAAAAAAAAAGAAATTAACAAAATATGTGTGAGAATTTTTCATTTTACCATTGGTAGGTGTAAATTTTTTTATCTTTTATATGTTAATTATGTGACAAATGAATAATATTAAATTAATTAATTTTCTTGCAATACAATTTAGGAAATTAATAAATGTCAAACCTACTACTCTATATAATTAAATATCAAATCCAGTACTTAGATAGTTTAGGAAATTAACATATTAATGTTTTTAACAAATCCTTGATAGGTGCGAACTTTCTTGCGTCCTATGTATATGCCAATCAAATAACTTAGCCAATATGTAAAACAAATAATATTGTGGTAGACAAAATTAATAATTTAATTTAGTTTCAAAGTAAATATTAATGTATTCAAATTTTGAATATAATACTCTACATAATCAATATTTTAGAAAATTAAAAAAAATGATTGCAAAGCAATTAAAAAATAACAAAATATTTATGAAATTTTCATTCAATCATTGATAGTCAAAGACATATAAAAAAACATAAAAACAGATATCAAATAAACAAACGATTTTCTTTCTGCATCAAATTAATAAACTAAAAAAATTATTTCTTTTTACTTTAAATTGATAAAAACAAAAGGTGATATAGTACTATTTTCATATGTCAAAAGTTGGGAATAAATTAAAAAGGAAGAGAAATGACTGAAAATATAGATTAGATAAATAAACTAAAGAGAAGAAGAGATATAAGTGAATGTTACGCGTAAAAGTAGTAACTGCTGCAAACTGAAGAAAATTTGCAACTGCAGTGGGTGAAGGCAACGAAAGAGGATGGAGGTGAGAGTGTTGAAGAAAGGAGAATAACAGAACAGCAAGATAAATATAGAAAAGTAAAAACCAAACTGCACTAGATGGAGGCAATAGAAGATGTGTTATTATAGTTATAGAGGTAACAAAACTGTTTTCATTTTAGTGGAAAGTTATTGGATTTTTTAAAATAGTTTTTATGTCAACTTTGTCGTTATAATTTACTTTATGAAATAGTTTATTGTAGGGTTAATATAGTCCAAAAAAATTGGACACCAAAGTCATGGTCAACTCTCTATATTGGCTTTATTAATTAATTAATAAAAAATAATATTATCAAATGTAAAATAGATTAAAAATAAAAAAGAGATTAATAAAATCAATTAACAAAATTCTTATCTTAGGTCACCAGATTATTTGAAAAATCAATTAACAAAGTTCTTATATTGCTGCATTTATTGTGTTATCTGTCGAACTAATAATCAATAAAAAATAATATTATCCAATGTAAAATAGATTATAAATAAAAAAAGAAATTAACAAAATATGTGGGAAAATTTTTTATTCTACCATTGGTAGGTGTAGATTTTTTTATCTTTTATATGTTAATTATGTGACAAATGAATAATATTAAATTAATTAATTTTCTTGCAATACAATTTAGGAAATTAATAAATGTCAAACCTACTACTTTATATAATTAAATATCAAATCCAGTACTTAGATAGTTTAGGAAATTAACATATTAATGTTTTTAACGAATCCTTGATAGGTGCGAACTTTCTTGCGTCCTATGTATATGCCAATCAAATAACTTAGCCAATATGCAAAACAAATAATATTGTGGTAGACAAAATTAATAATTTAATTTAGTTTCAAAGTAAATATTAATGTATTCAAATTTTGAATATAATACTCTACATAATCAATATTTTAGAAAATTAAAAAAAATTATTGCAAAGCAATTAAAAAATAACAAAATATTTATGAAATTTTCATTCAATCATTGATAGTCAAAGACATATAAAAAAATATAAAAACAGATATCAAATAAACAAACGATTTTCTTTCTGCATCAAATTAATAAGACTAAAAAAATTATTTTTTTTTACTTTAAATTGATAAAAACAAAAGGTGATATAGTACTATTTTCATATGTCAAAAGTTGGGAATAAATTAAAAAGGAAGAGAAATGACTGAAAATATAGATTAGATAAATAAACTAAAGAGAAGAAGAGATATAAGTGAATGTTACGCGTAAAAGTAGTAACTGCTGCAAACTGAAGAAAATTTGCAACTGCAGTGGGTGAAGGCAACGAAAGAGGATGGAGGTGAGAGTGTTGAAGAAAGGAGAATAACAGAACAGCAAGATAAATATAGAAAAGTAAAAACCAAACTGCACTAGATGGAGGCAATAGAAGATGTGTTATTATAGTTATAGAGGTAACAAAACTGTTTTCATTTTAGTGGAAAGTTATTGGATTTTTTAAAATAGTTTTTATGTCAACTTTGTCGTTATAATTTACTTTATGAAATAGTTTATTGTAGGGTTAATATAGTCCAAAAAAATTGGACACCAAAGTCATGGTCAACTCTCTATATTGGCTTTATTAATTAATTAATAAAAAATAATATTATCAAATGTAAAATAGATTAAAAATAAAAAAGAGATTAATAAAATCAATTAACAAAATTCTTATCTTAGGTCACCAGATTATTTGAAAAATCAATTAACAAAGTTCTTATATTGCTGCATTTATTGTGTTATCTGTCGAACTAATAATCAATAAAAAATAATATTATCCAATGTAAAATAGATTATAAATAAAAAAAGAAATTAACAAAATATGTGGGAAAATTTTTTATTCTACCATTGGTAGGTGTAGATTTTTTTATCTTTTATATGTTAATTATGTGACAAATGAATAATATTAAATTAATTAATTTTCTTGCAATACAATTTAGGAAATTAATAAATGTCAAACCTACTACTTTATATAATTAAATATCAAATCCAGTACTTAGATAGTTTAGGAAATTAACATATTAATGTTTTTAACGAATCCTTGATAGGTGCGAACTTTCTTGCGTCCTATGTATATGCCAATCAAATAACTTAGCCAATATGCAAAACAAATAATATTGTGGTAGACAAAATTAATAATTTAATTTAGTTTCAAAGTAAATATTAATGTATTCAAATTTTGAATATAATACTCTACATAATCAATATTTTAGAAAATTAAAAAAAATTATTGCAAAGCAATTAAAAAATAACAAAATATTTATGAAATTTTCATTCAATCATTGATAGTCAAAGACATATAAAAAAATATAAAAACAGATATCAAATAAACAAACGATTTTCTTTCTGCATCAAATTAATAAGACTAAAAAAATTATTTCTTTTTACTTTAAATTGATAAAAACAAAAGGTGATATAGTACTATTTTCATATGTCAAAAGTTGGGAATAAATTAAAAAGGAAGAGAAATGACTGAAAATATAGATTAGATAAATAAACTAAAGAGAAGAAGAGATATAAGTGAATGTTACGCGTAAAAGTAGTAACTGCTGCAAACTGAAGAAAATTTGCAACTGCAGTGGGTGAAGGCAACGAAAGAGGATGGAGGTGAGAGTGTTGAAGAAAGGAGAATAACAGAACAGCAAGATAAATATAGAAAAGTAAAAACCAAACTGCACTAGATGGAGGCAATAGAAGATGTGTTATTATAGTTATAGAGGTAACAAAACTGTTTTCATTTTAGTGGAAAGTTATTGGATTTTTTAAAATAGTTTTTATGTCAACTTTGTCGTTATAATTTACTTTATGAAATAGTTTATTGTAGGGTTAATATAGTCCAAAAAAATTGGACACCAAAGTCATGGTCAACTCTCTATATTGGCTTTATTAATTAATTAATAAAAAATAATATTATCAAATGTAAAATAGATTAAAAATAAAAAAGAGATTAATAAAATCAATTAACAAAATTCTTATCTTAGGTCACCAGATTATTTGAAAAATCAATTAACAAAGTTCTTATATTGCTGCATTTATTGTGTTATCTGTCGAACTAATAATCAATAAAAAATAATATTATCCAATGTAAAATAGATTATAAATAAAAAAAGAAATTAACAAAATATGTGGGAAAATTTTTTATTCTACCATTGGTAGGTGTAGATTTTTTTATCTTTTATATGTTAATTATGTGACAAATGAATAATATTAAATTAATTAATTTTCTTGCAATACAATTTAGGAAATTAATAAATGTCAAACCTACTACTTTATATAATTAAATATCAAATCCAGTACTTAGATAGTTTAGGAAATTAACATATTAATGTTTTTAACGAATCCTTGATAGGTGCGAACTTTCTTGCGTCCTATGTATATGCCAATCAAATAACTTAGCCAATATGCAAAACAAATAATATTGTGGTAGACAAAATTAATAATTTAATTTAGTTTCAAAGTAAATATTAATGTATTCAAATTTTGAATATAATACTCTACATAATCAATATTTTAGAAAATTAAAAAAAATTATTGCAAAGCAATTAAAAAATAACAAAATATTTATGAAATTTTCATTCAATCATTGATAGTCAAAGACATATAAAAAAATATAAAAACAGATATCAAATAAACAAACGATTTTCTTTCTGCATCAAATTAATAAGACTAAAAAAATTATTTCTTTTTACTTTAAATTGATAAAAACAAAAGGTGATATAGTACTATTTTCATATGTCAAAAGTTGGGAATAAATTAAAAAGGAAGAGAAATGACTGAAAATATAGATTAGATAAATAAACTAAAGAGAAGAAGAGATATAAGTGAATGTTACGCGTAAAAGTAGTAACTGATGCAAACTGAAGGAAATTTGCAACTGCAGTGGATGAAGGTAATGGAAGAGGATGGAGGCGAGAGTGTTGAAGAAAGGAGAATAAAAAAATAGCAAGATAAATATAGAAAAGTAAAAACCAAACTGAAGTGGATGGAGGCAATAGAAGATGTGTTATTATAGATATAAAAGTAACAAAATTGTTTTCATTTTAGTGGGAAGTTATTGGATTTTTCAAAATAATTTTTATATCTATTTTGTCCTTATAATTTGCTTTATGAAATAGTTTATTATAGGGTTAATATAGTCTAAAAAAATTGGACACTAAAGTCATAGTCAACTCTCTGTATTGGCTTTATATATTGTTATAGATTAATAAAAAATAATATTATCAAATGTAAAATAGATTAAACTAAAGAGAAGAAGAGATATAAGTGAATGTTACGTGTAAAAGTAGTAACTGTTGCAAACTGAAGGAAATTTGTAACTGTAGTGGATGAAGGCAATGGAAGAGGATGGAGGCGAGAGTGTTGAAGAAACGATAATAACAGAACAGCAAGATAAATATAGAAAAGTAAAAACCAATCGAGATGGAGGCAATAGAAGATGTGTTATTATAGTTATAAAAGTAACAAAACTGTTTTCATTTTAGTGGGAAGTTATTTGATTATAAAAGTAACAAAACTGTTTTCATTTTAGTGGGAAGTTATTGGATTTTTCAAAACAATTTTTATATCTATTTTGTCCTTATAATTTGCTTTATGAAATTGTTTATTGTATGGTTAATATAGTCCAAAAAAATTGGACACCAAAGTCATAGTCAACTCTCTGTATTGGCTTTATATATTGTTATAGATGAATGCATCCACTTAGTCAAAATAAATCAATTTCTAAAAATACATATACAAATACAAGGGCTAAAGTAATAGCAATCAAATCAACCCACAATTGAATTGAATCATTGAAAGATCTTACAAACTTGCAAGAAAAGATGATCATGTGTGGAGACATGTAATTGAGCAATCGAACCCTCACCGGATGTGTATCCGCTCTAGGCACTCAAGTGTATGGGGTTGATTCACTCAATTCTCCCCTAATCATGCTTTCCAAGATTTGTTTTTCATCTAACAATCAACAATTACTTTATGCATGCATACAATTATCATGAGGTCTTTTCTTTTAGGTTGTAATGGGATTAGGGTCAAGGTAGGATGCATATTTGGTCAAGTGAGCTTGAAATTTGAATTTTTGATAAGCTTAAACTCCCCACCTAACCTATGACATCCTATACAATTCTAAACAAACCTAACTACCCATTCTTCACTTTTTCACGCACTCATGCATTCTCTTTTTTATCACCACCCATATGCATTGACTTTTATTGAACCTTGCTTTGGGGCATTTTGTCCCCTTTTTATTGCAATTCTTTGTCTTTCTTTTTCTATTTCTATTATTTATTTTCATTTTTTTTATTTCTTATTTTTTTTTCTCAAACTAAAATATATATAAGAACATGAATGCACATGGTTTACACATGATTAATATATGAGTATGTACCCAATTCTCAAGATTCTCAACACAAGTATAAAAACACACTTTTATCTCTACCCAATGTTCCCAACTCTCCCAAAATCAAATGATAAACACTCTCACTAGCCTAAGCTAATCAAAGATCCAAATTAAGGGACATTTATTATTTTTCACTTAGGCTTGTAATGTGCTACAATTAAGAACAAATGGGTTAAGCATATGATCAAAATTGGCTAACAATGGAAGATAGAAGGTAGGCTATTTGGGTAAGTGACCTATTTGAACAATGGCCTCAATCATGTAAATGCATGTATACACAAAATAATGGACATATAGAATTAAACAAATCAAAGATTACAATCATAGGAAGAGAATAATGCACACAAGAATGAAAATAAGTGGTTGTATATGATGTAACCACACAATTAGGCTCAAATCTCACATGCTTGTGTTCTTAGCTCAAAAATCATGTTCCACAAAGTATATAATTCAAGCAAGTTCTAAAAAAATTTTATTTTTTCAATTGGGGTGCCCTATAGATAAAATCTTTGGAAAATATCATGATTTTGACTAAGCTTAATATATACATATGCAAAATAAGAAAATGCAACTAAAAATCCTAAAAGACTTAAAAATGAAATGCAAAAGTGTTGGGATTAGAAACTTGTCACCCAAAAATGCCGAGCGGTTGGACGACCTCCCCACACTTAAAATTTTGTACCGTCCTCGGTGCATCCAAAGATGAACAAGGGGGAACGGCGACTTTCTGAGTTGCTACCTTCAGCTGGTAGGTCAACCGGTGCTGCGTGTTCTTCCTTCTGCTTCCGTTTTTACTTATGGTGCATCGATCATGAAAAATAAAATAAACACCGTAAGATGAGAAAAAAATACAAAAGCAAGGAAGTGTGAATTGTTGGAATGAGGTGAATCACTAGAATTGAGTGAGTGAATTAGTGTGACATTAATGGAAAATAAGTGTGTGGGTCCTAACTTGCATGCGGTTTAGAACTCACACCCTAGTATTTAAAAATCATGTCATAATTATACAAAAGAAGCCACACATTTCACTTATTCTAGTGTGCTTGAGATACTTTAAAAGACTTGTAGGCTAAAACAACCCAACGAGTAGTGAAGAAGCATAAAAGCATTCAAGCAAAAATCAAGTAATTATAAAATTGGATAATGCATGGACATTGATTGATGTGTAAGTAAATTTGATGAACAAAATGGTCTAGAGAGCTCACACATCAAACAATGACACATATTGAAGTTGTTGCAACACCTAAGTGACATAGAGGTGGAACACATGGATGCTATGAAATTTAGGAAAAAGGATATAGAAGTCAAAAATCAATCACATAGCAAGCATGGCCCACAAAGCTTTACAAAGCTAAAAAATATATCGCTAGGTAAGCTTTCGATCCAATTTCGCAATTCCTAAATCTCAATGCATGAAATAGGTGATGTGAATAAGGGTAAACCATAAACAAGCATCACCTAAAGAAATGCAATGATAATATACAATTACCTAACAATAGATGACGAATGCATGGTGGCCAAAACATGCAATTCAAAGAATTAAGATGCATGAAAGTAATGTAACAAGTACTTGGTATTCAAAAGTGTTAAACATGAAAAATTCCAAACCAAGTAACCAAATATAACCTCAACAAAGAAATCCAACAAGTACGATTAACAACAATTATGTTAAACTAACATCCTATTAGTAATAAGCAGCAGTAAACAGTAAACAAGATTAGTAATCCAACACTTATAATGGAAAACAAAAATTAAACTAACTAACTAACTAAAAGAAATAGTGTTATATGATGCTTCGTAGTGTTGGATGATGATTGAATGGTGGAAAGAGAAGAGAAGAAGGAAAGAAGTGGAAAGAGGAGAAGAAAAGAAGGTGAGTGAAACAGGGCAATCCACGCGTGCGCGTCATGTGCGCGTAAGCATGGATTGATGAAAATGGAAACGACGCGTACGCATGCAGTGCGCGTACGCGTGCATGGCAAAGCAGAGAGTCGAAACGGACACGCAAGGTACGCGTTCGCGTGCTCTAGGGCACAAAGTTAGCACACTTCAGGCACAACTCTCGGATGAATGTATGGGAAGTGGAAAAATCAATCCACGCGTACGCGTATATGGCACGTGCGCGTGGATGGCCGAAATTGCTTGATTCACACATATGCGTGGAGTGCACATGCGCGTGGGTGGTGCTCTATTTTTCAAAATGTTTCTATGTTTTTCCACCAAACCAAGCATTCCAAACCTCCAAACAACTACCAAAACATCATAAAACCTTATTTAACCTACTAGACTCCCAATTAAACTCAACTAATCAAACAAAACATGAAATTAAACTTATTTTACCAATATGTACAAAAGGGAAAAATGAAAAGATGTTACCATGGTGGGGTGTTTCCCACCTAGCACTTTTGTTTATTGTCCTTAAGTTGGACTTATGGGGAGCTCTTCATCAAGGTGGCTAGTGCTTGAATCCATCCGTGAACATCCACCAATGCTTGGACTTCCATTGTGCTTCATCATTCAAAGTTAATAACTCCAAGCTTTGATAGAGTTCTTCACAAACCATAGGCTCCCAAAGTTGATCTTCCTTGTGCGATCCGGGATCCCACACTTTGTTTTCACACCCGTCCTTAAGTTGATCATGGTGGTTTCCTCCGGGTGGCAAGAGAGATGAATTCTCATGGAAGCACCAAACTATTCTCCTAGACCCACCCAATTGAGCACTAGTCCAACCTTTACTCTTTGAAGCTTCAACCATAATGAGCATAGACTTACAACGCCAACCACGAAACATCTTTCTTTTACGCTTCATCCCATAAAGAATCCTAAGTTGACCATCCATTTCAAGCAAGCCATATTCGAGTGGATAATAAAGATAATAGAAATGAGTTTCATCCACTCAAATGAAGGTGTAGATGGCAACTTAGGCAAAGGTGATTCCAAGGGTCTTGACAAGGCGTATTCAATTCTCATCCTCCTTTTTCTAAGGATCTCCACCTCCTCACAAGATCTCTTAATCTCAATCCTTTGTTCAACACTTTTATCTAACTCTTTTCCCTTACTCAAATCATAAATGGGAGGGTGAGAGATATTTACCTCCACATTGCTTTCCATCTTATCGGGAGAATGTTCTTCATGCTCAAAGGATTCGTCACCACCAAGACTTGATGCTTGATCTTCATCACCAAGGAGACTCAATTCTTGCTCTATCCCATCCAATTCTTCATAAGAGATATGCCTTGGAGGTTGTGCACATTCCCCCTAGCATCAAATTCGATCATCTTGGAGGAGTTTTCTTCAATCCTAGACTCCCAAGGTGGTTCTGCATCTCCTAAGTCTTCAACTACTTCTTCCTCTTGTTCAATAATCTCTACCTCCTCCTCTTGTTGCTTTTCTTGCTTTAACTCCTCTTCTTCACCTTGGAGCTTCAAGTTCACTCCCTCACTAAGCTCCTTGGTTGCTTGTCCACATTCCACAATGAAAGTGCCTTGATCGCATAGGCTTAGGCGGGATGAGACTATGTTGCCAATGGCTTCTACCATGATAGCCATTTTTACTCTTAACCCCTCAAATTTCTTTTCATCCTCCTCGTGTTGCCTTAAGATGTGAGATTCAAGATCCCTTAATTCTAGCATAAAGGCTTCATCGGGGGGTGATGGTGGAAGAGAAGGTTCATTGTTTGAGGGAAAGGTATTATAGTCGGAAGGTGGTTCTTTTAGGTGGAGTTGTGGTTGAAAGTTTTCATGTATTAGGGGTGGTTCATCTTGGTAATAATATGGAGGGGGTGGCTCTTGAAAATGTTGATGTTGGAATGGTGGTGGCTCTATATGTGGTTCATATGGCTCATATGGTTGTTGGTAGGATGGATATAGATTAGGGTCATATGAAGATGGTTGGTGAAAGGTGGCTTGTGAGTATGGTTGATGGCTATGTTGAGGATATGGCTCATAGGTGTATGGTGGTGGTTCTTGGAAGTCACAAAGGGATTCATCATAACCATTGGATTGGTATGCATCGTAGAATGGCTCTTCTTCATAGTACGTTGGAGGAGGTTGTTGCCAAGAGGATTGATCATATGCATATGGCTCCTCCCACCTTTGGTTATCCCATCCTTGATGCACATCTTCATTAAAGTTCCCATTTCCTGCAACATAGTTGTAATCACACTCATAGCCAAAGTGAGAATTCATAGTGAAAAGTGAAAGTAAGAAACAAAAGCTAACAAGAAATAATGAAACAAAGTCCTAAAACTAGCAAAAACTAACAAGCAATCCGAAAATCAAGCTATTCACAATATTCACATATATACAATAACCAATAAAATAACACCATTGCAACTCCCCGGCAACGGCGCAATTTTGATGAACGAGAATTTTGCGTGGTCTAGAATTTCAAATGAATTCTCGTTGTAAAGTATAGTCTCTAAACCAAACAAGAATCCCTTTCATACAAAAATTTGGTTTTGTCACTAGTACAAACCCCTAAATTTATAAACCGAAGTATTGGAACCTCGGGTCGTTCTCCCTAGGAATTACAATAAAGTGCCTTGTTATTGGTTATGAGGGTATGTTTTGGGGTTTTTGATAAGAGACATGAAATGTAAATGACAAGGAAATTCAAATAACAAAAGGGTCTTGGCAAGGGTTGGTGGTCAAGGATCTCTATCCTAATCACTAACCACAACATGAGAATTGGCAAGGACCAACACCACTAAGTTAACCCCTAACTAATAGTAGAGGAAAGTCAAGTGAGCTATGTCAATCCAAGTCCATAAGTCCTAGTTCTACACCTAATCAATTGGTGAGATCTAGCGTTAATGGCTCCCAATCGTCAATCACTTGGACATTAGTAACTCAAGAGTTCCTAAGTTACCTTCCCAAGCCAAGAGCACAAAATTCTACTCTAAAATCCAACTAAGCATTTTATCAAACACTTAGAAGGTATAAAAGGAAAACATAGTAAAATAGCAAGGAAAGTAAATCTACACTACTCAATTGCAAGGAATTAAACAACAACAAATCAAATCACCAATAAAGGAACATGAATCATAAATTGCATTAAAGAAAAATGGAAAAACAAAAGTGCATCAATAACAAAGCAAGCAATCACAAGAATGAAATACAAAATTAGAGAGAGAAAGAGTAGAGGAACAAGAAATTGTAAAGGAAAGGTAAATCAAAGCATGAATTAAACCTAGATCTAAGAAATTCTAATCCTAATTCTAGAGAGAAGAGTGAGCTTCTCTCTCTAGAAACTAAGCTACATGATGCTAATGCTACAAACAATTGCTCCCCCCTTTGCCCAAGCTTGAATTCTGCATGAAATAGCATTAGAAATGAGTTGGGTTGGGCCCAAAGTGCTTCAGAAATCGCTGGGAGCGATTTCACTTTAGTGGAGCACGTGATCAATCGGCATGCACGCGTACATGGCATGTGCGCGCCCCTAAAAGCAAAGCAAAATATGACAAATTTTGTATTATTTTGAAGCCCCAGATGTTAGCTTTCCAACGTAACTAGAACCGCCTCATTTGGATCTCTGTAGCTCAAGTTATGGTCGATTGAGTGCCAGAAGGTCATGCTTGATAGCTTTACGGTTCCTTCATTTCTTCATGAGTTCTCCCACTTTGCATGCTTTTCTCCTCACTTCTTCCATCCAATACTTGCTTTATGAACCTGAAATCACTTAACAAACATATCAAGGCATCGAATGGAATTAAAGTGAATTAAAATCACCAATTTTAGGACCTAAAAAGCATATTTTCACATTTAAGCACAATTCAAGGGAGAATTACAAAATCATGCTATTTCATTGAATAAATGTGGGAAAAGGTGATAAATCTCCCAAATTAAGCACAAGATAAACCACAAAATTGGGGTTTATCATCGGGACACACTGACATCCCCTCCGAGCCTGACACACCATTGGACCCATCTGAGGAGGAGGCAGATGAGCAGGAGGAGGAGGCACAGGCAGAGGCGGCGCAGCAGGAGGAGCCTCAGCAGACACAACAGGCAGTGCCACAGGCCCCTATACAGGCAGAGCCATAGGCTTTACACTGCCAGAGCCCACAGCACCAGCAGCAGCACACCCTTCAGGAAGTGACGACCCTTCAAAGCTAGCTTGACTGAGCATCGAGGACGATGCTATTATATAAGTGTGGGGAGGTCGCCATCTTTGGTGGATCTTATTTTGGTGAACCATTTTAGACCTTTTCATCCTATTTTATTTCATTTTCTGTATTTTTATTTTATTTTACTTTATCTTACCTTTCATTGCTTGCACATTTTCCTTTACTGTATTTCTGTTTATTTCTACTTTATTATATTTTGCACTTTGGGCTGTATATATCTTTGAT
Source organism: Arachis hypogaea (assembly GCF_003086295.3). NCBI lineage: Eukaryota > Viridiplantae > Streptophyta > Magnoliopsida > Fabales > Fabaceae > Arachis > Arachis hypogaea. Next base: position 65,716,769 of record NC_092055.1, read on the forward strand.
ATTTAGCTTGATTTGCACTCTTAGTTATTAGTTGTGATATAAAAAAATATGGATTATTAAGTTTAGTTTACCTTTTTTAGCATATGAGAATTTGGTTTAATTGAAAACAGAGAGTAAACTATAAATTTTTAGATTTTCATAATCACAATAATCCACTTAGTATATACATATATATAGTAATAAATGTTGGTCAATTGACGAAATTTTCAAGGAATATATTTATTTTTAGAAAAGCCATTTAAAGATTCACATTGATTTGAGTTGAAGCTCTTTATCCTTACTTGCATGATATACATAACTGATATATGGTTTTTGAGCAAAAGAACACACAACCTGTGAGTTTTTGAGCTTAATAGCATGGTTACATTATTTAGCCATAATATTTTATTCCTGTGTGTTTCTTCACTATGATTGCAGACTTTACTTTGTTCCATTCTATATGTCCACTATTTAATGTATTTACATGCTTGCATATGATTGACGCCATCATTTGTTATTAACTCACTTATCCCAAATAGCCTACCCCTTCAATTACCTTTGTTAGCCACCTTGAGCCTTTTGATCCCCATTTGTTCTATATTTTACCACATCACTAACCTTAAGTAGAAAAACAAATCAAATACCCCAACTGAATCTTTGGTTAGCTTAAGATAGAGATTGTATATCAATTAAGTGTGGGGAACCGTGGGAACTTGGGTTGATAGGAAAGTGTTAAATTGACAAAGTACTTGGAAATTGGGTGCATGCTCATTTGAGACCAAAATAATTAAAATACCATGTGCGTTGATATGTTATGTTTATTTTCGAAAAAAATCCTATAATTAAATAAATAAGCTTAGGGGATAAAATTACCCCAATAATAAGTTTAGTAAAAGATCAATGCATATGTGATGAAATTAAAGATAATTTGATTCATGAGTATGTGATACAAAAAGTGAGAAATTTGGGTGGCTAGGCATAATTTTAGAGTTGTATAGAGTATGTGTATGTTAGGTGAGATCTTAGACTAATCAAGGATTCAATTTATAGATCACTTGGCCATACATATATCCTCACCTGTGCCTTAACCCCATTACAACCTTGAAAAGACCTCATGATGTTTGCATTTGTACATTAAATAGTTGTTGATTAGTTAGATGAAGAACAAAGTCTTAAAAAGCATGACTAGAGAAGGGTAGAGTGATTAACCCCAAACACTGAGTGATTAGAGTTCATATACAAATCCAGTGAGGGTTCAATAGCTCACTTCCATATGTCCATGTTTGATCATTGCTTGTCTTGCAAGTTTGTGAACTCTTTTGATTAACTCAACTCAACTGTGAATTTGAGTGGTTTTTATCAAGTCTTTGCTCATTTGAGTGGTTTTTATCAAGTCTTTGCTCACTTATTCATGTAATTTGCATGGTTTTACAATTCCTTCCTAGTTTTGTTTCATGGTTGAAAACTTGCTTCCTAAGTCCTTAATTTATGTATTTTAATCCTTCTTTATACCATTCAATGCCGTGATCCGTATGTTCAATGTTTTCAGGCTTTATAGGGCAGGAATGTCTTAGAGGATGGAGAGGAAGCAATGAAAAGTGGAAGGAACGCGAGAAAATGAAGTTTTTAGAAACTAACAGTGAGGCGCACGCATGGACGACGCGGACGCGTGCCTAGCGCAGAACACAAGCGATGCGTACGCGTGATTGACGCGTACGCATGACAAGGAAAATCGCCAAATGACGTGCACGCGTGACCTACGCGTACGCGTGACAGACGCCTCGTGCAGAAAGTTACAGAAAGCACTGGGGGCGATTTCTGGGCTCCTTCTCGGCCCAATTCCAAGCTCGGGAACACAGAATAGAGGCTGGAGAATGAGGGAATCAAGACATTTATTCATTATTCACAATTTTGGTTTTAGATGTAGTTTCTAGAGAGAGAGAGGCTCTCTCCTCTCTCTAGGTTTTAGGATTTAGGATTTCTCTTAGTTTAGGTTCATTTCTTCTCAATTCCAAGTTCAATGTTCCTTTAATTTGATCTCTCTTCTACTTTTATTTGTTCTAGCTTTCTAGTTTATTTAATTTCCTTGTTGATTACTTTATGTTGACAATTTGGTTTATGAACTCCATGTTAGAATTGATTTTCTTATTTAATGCAATTTGAGGTATTTCATATTTATGATTTTAATTTAGCTTTTTATATTCTTAGCTTAAATTGATTAATTCGAGACACTTGAGTTATCAAACTCCTTTGTTGGTTGATAATTGAAATTTTCTAGTTGGTTTGGATCCCTCTAAAGCTAGTCTTTCCTTAGGAGTTGACTAAGACTGGAGGAATCAAGTTGATTAGTCCACTTGACTTTCCTTTATTTAATAAGGGTTAACTAAGTGGGAGCAATGAACAATTCTCATCACAATTGATAAGGATAACTAGGATAGGACGTCCATTTTTCATACCTTGCTAAGAGTTTTCTTAATTATTAATTTACTTTCTTACAATTTATTTTTCTTGTTCCTTATTCAAAAACTCGAAAAAGATAATCTTCCATAACCAATAATAAATACACCTCCCTGCAATTCCTTGAGAGACGACCCGAGGTTTAAATACTTCGGTTTAATTTTATTGAGTTTGATTTAGTGACAAACAAGTTTTTGTACGAAAGGATTATTGTTAGTTTAGAAACTATACTTGCAACGAGAACTTATTTGTGAATTCTTTACTAGCAAAAGTCCGTTCGTCAGTGCCACGCCGAACTTCTGGCGTGCCACGCCCATGCAATTTCTTCAATCATGCTCCTCTGGAAATCATAGCTGGCGTGCCACGCCCAGTTTCTGTCGTGCCACTCCCATGTAGAGGACTTGGGGATCCTTTCTGGCATTCAATACTGGCGTACCATGCCAAGCTCCTGGCGTGCCATGCCAGTGCATTTTTGTGGCGTTTGTTCCAGGTGGCACGCTAGTGTCACACGCCCATAATGCATGAATTTCAATGTACCATAATATTCATCAAATAATGCATGAATTGCAATGATAAAATGAGATTATGCTCTTTTATTGTCCTTTTTATGCAAAGAAAAAGGGTAAATGATGCAAGTCATCAACGCGCACCAGTCACTAAACACTATGATGTAAGCTGGTGCACGGATCCCCACACTCTATACAGCTGAACCAGCAAGTACACTGGGTCGTCCAAGTAATACCTGAGTGAGTCAGGGTTGATCCCACGAGGATTTTTGGCTTGAATCAAGCTGTGGTTATCTTGTAGATCTTAGTCAGGCGAATAAAAAAGTTGTTTGTCTATTTGAATGCATAAAAGTAAAATAAATAAAACGTTACTCAGTTGATGGTGAATGCAATGATAAGCAGATGGTTAAGGCTTCAGAGATGCTTTATTCTTCTGGACTACTCCGGTCTTACTATCTACTCTAATTGTGAATGATTTCTTTAGTGACAGGCTGTATGTGATCAACGCCTTTCTTGAGAGGTCACCGATTCTCCTCCAGTGCTAAACCCCAGGGTTAGTGCGGATCCAGTCTGATTGAGGGTAAAGCTCCTGCAGTTCATTCCCCTTGATGATCCTACTCAAAATGCCACAGACAAGGTCAAATTTTCTAGATCAGGGAATGCTACACCTTGTGGTTCTAGCCTTTACCACAAAGGCTCTAGTCTCCCCGTACCTCGGTTGAACTGGTGTCTCGAGAAGTCCCCAACGAAGTCGTGGATTAGCTGTCTAAGAGATGTATAATCAAGGTAGTGGTTCATTATTGTCCGATTAAAGACTCACTCCGAACCCATGTAGAATGAGATAAGCTTGTGCCGGTTTAACTCATTCATAAGGATGAAGAACGAAGATACATCTTAGAATAGAATCAAACACGAATTGAGATTAAAACAGTAGTACTTTTATTAATTCATAAAACTCAACAGAGCTCCTAGCCTCAACCTAGAAGGTTTAGAAACTCATACTGATAAAAAATACAATGTAAACATGTAAAGTGTCAAAAGTCTCCTAAAGTTGATGTAAAATATCCTTTAAATGCTAAACTAATGACTAAGGATTACATAAGAAAGGTAAAACAGTCTTTTAGTGTGAAAATCCACTTCCGGGACCCACTTGATAAGTGTTTGGGCTGAGCAAAAGAGTAAGCAACGTGCTACGAAGGCTCTAGAGCGTTGAACGCCTGCTTGGGGGTCCTCTTTGGGCATTGGACGCTGGTCACTCCTCTTTGGGAGTTGGACGCCTGGACTCGGGTAGATAGCTGTCGTTGAACGCTTGTTTTGGGCCTTCTATTCTGAAGCAAAGCATGGACTATTATATATTTCTGGATAGTCCTGAATGTTAGCTTTCCATAGCCATTGAGAACGCTCCATTTGGATTTCGGTAGCTCCAGAAAAGCTCTTTCGAGTGCAAGGAGGTCAGATCCTGACAGTATCTGTAGCACTTTTTCTGCCTCTGAATTAGACTTTTGCTCCAAGTAAATACCCGAAATTGCATAAAAACACACAAACTCAAAGTAGAATCCAAAAATGTGAATTTTACACTAAAACCTATGAAAACTTCATAAAACTTAAACAAAACATGCTATAGGGTAATGGTATATGGTTGGGCGTTGAACACCGAGTGGGGTGTACCTCACTAGCGTTCAACGCCAAAGTTGGCATATCCTTGGGCGTTGAACACCTAGTAAGGGCTTCCATACTGGCCTTCAACACTTGCCCTTCTTCCTCAGTTTTGGCCTCAACTTCTACAGTGATGACCTTACACTTTTCCCTTGGATTAACTTCAGTGTTACCTGGGAGAGTGCTGGGAGGACTCTCAGGGATTTTCTTGCTCAGCTGATCAATTTGTACCTCCAGATTTCATATGGAGGACCTAGTATCATTTATGAAACTATGAGTGGTCTTAGAGAGATCAGAGACTACGGTGGCTAAGTTAGATATGCTCTGCCTAGAAGTCTTTGATTGTTGCTGAGAAGATGGGAATGGTGGTCTGTTGCTGAACTTGTTTTGGTTTCACCCACATTGATTATTATTAAAGCCTTGTTGAGGCTTCTGCTGATCCTTCCATGAAAGGTTAGGATGGTTCTTCCATGAGGGGTTGTAGGTGTTTCCATAGGGTTCTCCCATGTAATTCACCTCCTCTAATCATAGGTTGTTCATGATCATAAATTTCTCCATCAGAGAAAGCTTCTTGAGTGCTGCGAGCTATAGCTTACAGTCCAGTCACATGCTGGAAGATCATGTTGACCTGTTGGGTCAAGATCTTATTCTGAGCCAGTATAGCATTCAGAGTATCAATTTCAAGAACTCCTTTCTTTTGAGGTATCTCATTACTCACAGAGTTTCTCTCAGAAGTGTACTTAAACTGGTTATTTACAACCATTTCAATGAGTTCTCTTGCCTCTTCAGGCGTTTTCTTCCAATGGAGTGATCCACCAGCAGAATTATCCAGCGACATCTTGGATATCTCAAAAAGACTATCATAGAAGATTTCTAGTGTGGTCCAGTTTGAGATCATATTGGGAGGGAATCTTCTGATAAGTTGCTTGTATCTCTCCCAAGCTTCATAGAGGGATTCACCCTCTTTTTGTCTGAAGGTTTGAACTTCCACCTTAAGTCTACTTAACTTTTGAGGTGGAAAGAACTTGGTCAAGAATGCATTGACCACCTTCTCCCATGTGTCAAGACTCTCTTTAGGTTGAGAATCTAACCACACTCTAGCTCTGTCTCTTATAGCAAAAGGAAAGAGCATAAGTATATAGACCCCAGGACTCACTCTATTGGTCTTGACTGTGTCATATATCTGTAAAAAGTCAGATAAGAATTTATTTAGATCTTCCTGTGGAAGTCCATGGTACTGGTAGTTCTGTTGAACTAAGGTCACCAGTTGAGGCTTCAGCTCAAAGTTCGTGGCACTGATGGCATGAATTGATACGCTGCACTCATAGAAATCAGAATTGGGTGCAGCCTCTAATCCAAGAACCTTTCTTGCTTCTCCTCCACCATTAGCATTGTCTACCATGTCTGTATTTCTTGTTTCTTGTTCGAATAAATTTGTGAGGTTCCCTCCGGAGTGTTGTGCTCTAACTTGTTGTAGGCACCTCCTTAGGGTCTTCTCAAGTTCAGGATTAGGATCAAAGAAAGGTCCTTTGTCTCTATTCCTGGTCATAAACAAGGAAAGAAAAGTAGAGATCCGACAAGAAAGGAAGCTTTTATACTAGATTATAGGGAACTCCTAGTGAGATATGAAGAAGAGTAGAAAAGAAAAATAGAGGAGGAGAGATGAGAAGAAGAAGAATTCGAATAAAAGGGAAGAGAGAATTCGAAAATTAATAAATAAAAAGAGAAACTAGAATTAAAATATTTTTGTTTTTATTTTTTTTATTAATTAAATATAAAATGAAAAGCTAATTAATTGAAAAGGTTTGAAAATTAGAGAGTGGTTTTCAAAAAGGAAGAGAGAGAAATAGAAGAGAAGTTTTCGAAAATTAGAAGAGAGAAGAATTAGTTAGGGAGTTTTGAAAAAGAAGAAAGAAAATAAGTAACCAATTAAGAAAGATTTGAAAACAAGATAACATAGAAGATTAAAAAATATTTGAATTTAAGATTTGAAAATTAAAAAAGATAAGATATGAAATTAAAAATATTTGAAAGAGATAAGATTTGAAATTTGATTTTGAAAAAGATTTGATTTTGAATTTTGAAAAGAGAAAAATAAGGTAAGGAAGTTAAGAAAGATAAGTTTTATCTTAAAAAGATTTGAAATCAAATTTGAAAAGATATTTTTTAATTTAAAAAGATTTGAAATTTAAATTTTAAAAGAAAGATAAGATAAGGAAGAATCAAATTTAAAAGAAAATATTTGAAAAGATTTTAAAAGATATGATTTTAAAATTTAATTTTGACTTGACTAACAAGAAAACACCAAATTTAAAAATTTTGAAATCAAATGGGTAAGTTTTTCGAAAATTAATGAAAGATAAGAAAAGATAATTAAAAATTTTTTTGAATTTTGAATTTAATGAAAGAGAAAGATAAGAAAAAGACACCAAATTTAAAATTTTTAGATCTAAGACACATAGTTTTCAGAAATTGCAAAGAAAACACAAAGAGACAACAAACTTAAAAATTTTAAGATCAAAACAAAAAGAAAAAAAAGAACACTTTGAAGATCAAGAAGAAAACCAAGAACAAAACTCAAAGAATTTAAAGAAAACAAGATCATGCAAAGGATATGGTGCACGAAATTGTGATCCCTGATAATTGATGACAAGTCATCCTAGCCTATTTTAGCTAGTTTTTTTCTCTTGTTTTCATTAGAATTATGCACTTTCTTGAGCTACAAGCAAGCTAATTGAGTAGATTTTCATGTTTCCCTTGATTGAATCAACCATATATGAATTCATGCCATTTCATGAGGTTTTATGCTATATTTGTTGCATATTATGAAAGAATGAATATCTCATGATTTTGAGCATAGCTTTGATGTGTTTGGTTGATTAATGATAGGTGAAGAAAGCTTGGAGAAAGGTTGAAGCAAGAAGGAATGGCTAGGAGTGAAGAGAGGACAATGGAATAAGTGAAATTGAACCAGGAAGCAAAAAGCTGGACCTAAAGTTAGCATCAAACTTTTGCACAAACTTTTGGTTGAAAAGTTAGCCCCAACGTTAGCCCCCTAACTTGGAGGCTAACGTTGGAACTTGAAAATTCTCCCCTGGGCTCCAAAAGTTTGCGCCAACGTTAGCCCCCTAACTTTGAGGCTAACGTTGGCACATGAATTCCTCCCCTGGGCACCAAAAGTTTGCGCCAACGTTAGCCCCCTAACTTGGAGGCTAACGTTGGCACATGAATTACAAGGGAGAGGAGCAAAAGTTTGCGCCAACGTTAGACCCCTAACTTGGAGGCTAACGTTGGCGCCACAAGCACACTAGGCAAGGCCAACGTTAGGGTCAAAGTTAGACCCCTAACATTGGCACCAACGTTGATATCAGCAAATTGTGCTAGCTGATATGAAAAGTTGGAGCCAAAGTTAGACCCCTAACTTTGGCTCAAACTTTTGGTCCAACTTTTGCAAAACTCCAACCCGGTTCAATTGGTTCACTTTGGTTCTTCTTCAAACTTCAAGAGCAATCAACCAAGGCCTCTTTCAACCCAATTCCACCAAGAGCAAAGGCCCAACTCAAGGCTTGAAGATCATTTGAAGAAAGTGTATAAATAGGATAGAATTCAAGTTCTTCAGAGAGCTTTCCTTTTGGAATTTTCGTAATAGTTTTCGGAGAGCTTTTGTTATTGAGTGAACTTTAATTTCTTTGTCTTGGGGAAGGAGAATTCACTTCTCTTCCTCTCAGTTTTATTGCTTTCAATTTCAATTACACTTATCTTGAATCTTGGATTGGAGAATTGAAGAAATTCTGTTTCAATCTCAATCTTGGATCTCTCTGTTTCTTTACTGTTAATTGAATTTCATTTCCGGTTAATTGCTCTTCATCTATTTTCTTTGCAATTTACAATTCCCTTGCAATTGTTCTTATTGGATCTAGGAAGGCATTGAGATCTAGACTTGGTTTTCTAGTCTCTGGGTCCTGAGATCTGAATTTCCCATTTCATTTCTCTGTTTACTGCTTTCTATGTTCATTTACTTTTCTGCTTCATATCCGGTTCAATCCCAAACACCTTTTACTCTTCTGTTTGATGCAAATTTACTTTTCCTTGTTTAATTTCTGCAAATCCACGTCCCAATCCCCTTTACATTTCAAGCAATTTACATTCCTTGCACTTTAAGATTCCGCAATTTACATTTCTTGCACTTTAAGTTTCTGCCATTTAATTTCTTGTTCTTTAAGTTTCAGCAATTTATTTCTTGTTCTCTCTACTTCAATGCAATTTAATTCTGCAAGTCACAAAACCATCAACCAAATCTTGATTCGCTTGACTAAATCAACCACTAAACTAAAATTGCTCAATCCTTCAATCCCTGTGGGATCGACCTCACTCCCGTGAGTTTTTATTACTTGATGCGACCCGGTGCACTTGCCGGTTAGATTTGTGTGTTTTGGGAGAAATTTATTTTTTCACCAAAATATTCATCAAGTAATAAAAACTCACGGGAGTGAGGTCGATCCCACAGGGATTGATGGATCAAGCAATTTTAGTGGGTGATTAGTTTAGTCAAGCTGACATTTAGTGAATTGTGTGAAATGTAGCCAACAGAAAGTAAATTGCAATGAATCTTAAAGATGCAGAAAGTAAAATTTCAAGTAAGTTAAAGAACAAGAAAGTAAAATAGCTGAAACTTAAATTGCAAGAAAAGTAAATTGCATGAAAAGTAAAGGGGCTGGGGTGTTGGAAATTAAAAAGAGCAATAGATCACGCAACTGGAAATTTAAATTGCAGGAAGAATAAAGGAAATTGGATGCTGGGAATCAAAACAGAATTGAAATTTTGAAGTGCAGTGAATTAAAAGCAGCAAGAAAAACAAAGAGAAATCTCAGAGGGAGAATGAAACAGAACACCTTCAATTCTCCACCCAAGATTCAAAACAAAGAAAATTAAAGAGAGAGCTCTCAAATTCTAGTGCTCCCTAGTGGAGCCAGCCTCCTTACAAATATGAAAATGATGCCTTATATAGGCTTTACAAAATGGAAATGAAAATGAAATTAAAAACAAATTAAAATGAAATTCCTATTTTATCTATTTCTTGTGCCTTTGAGTGATGATCATTTGGGCCCTTGCTCTTGATGGAATTGGGTTGATAAAGGCCTTGGTTGATTGCTCTTGGAGTTTGAAGAGGAACCGAATTGAACCGGGTTGAGTTTGCAAAAGTTGGTGCAAAAGTTAGAGCAAAAGTTAGGGGTCTAACTTTTGGTCTAACTTTTCATATCAGCCCACAAAATTTGCTGCTATCCACGTTGGGGCAAAAGTTAGGGGTCTAACTTTTGCTCCAACATTGGCCTCCCTTATGCACATTTATGGCGCCAACTTTGTCCTCTTGTCATGTTGCCAATTTTATGCCCAATATAGAGTATCATATATGGTTGGAAAGCTCTGAATGTCAGCTTTCTAACGCATTTGGAATCACTTCAATTGGACATCTACAACTCAAGTTATGATCATTTGAAGAGGGCATGGTCGCTGGCTTTGTTGTGCAGCGTTTGAGGTAACGTTAGCCTCAAACGTTGGCGAAAACGCCAGTTCTGGAGGCTCAAATGTATTGTCCACCCCATACTATTATACATTTTTGGAAAGCCCTGGATGTCTACTTTCCAATGCCGTTGGGAGCACATTATTTGGAGCTCTACAGCTCGAGTTATACTCCTTTGAAGGTGCAGAGGTCAGTTGGCCTCACTGCAGGTTGCCACCATGCTCATTTATGCACATTGCGGGGCAGTTTTCCCCCTCAATTTTAGTGTCCACCATGCAGTTCCATATATGCTTGGAAAGCTCTTGATTCCTACTTTCCAATGCTTCTTGAATCACCTCATTTGGAGCTCTGTAGCTCAAGTTATTCTTGTTGGAAGTATACCCCTTCAAGCTGTTGTGGTGTGTAGCGCCAACGTTAGCCTCAAAGTTAGGGGGCTAACGTTGGTGCAAACTTTTGCTCCTCTCCCTTGTAATTCATGTGCCAACGTTAGCCTCCAAGTTAGGGGGCTAACGTTGGCGCAAACTTTTGGTTCCCAGGGGATAAATTCATGTGCCAACGTTAGCCTCCAAGTTAGGGGTCTAACTTTGAGGCTAACTTTTCACCCAAAAGTTTTTGCTTCCTGGTTCAACTTATTCCATTGTCCTCTCTTTACTCCTAGCCATTCCTTCTTGCTTCACCCTTTCTCCAAGCCTTCTTCACCTATCATTAATCAACCAAACACATCAAAGCTATGCTCAAAATCATGAGATATTCATTCTTTCATAATATGTGACAATTTTAGCATAAAACCTCATGAAATAGCATGAATTCATACATGGTTGATTAAATCAAAGGAAGCATGAAAATCTACCCACTTGGCTTGCTTATGGCTCAAGAAAGTGCATAAAACCTATTGAAAACAAAGGAAAAAGGCATAGAAAAACATGACATGGTGACATGTCATCACAACACCAAACTTAAACCTTGCTTGTCCCCAAGCAAGAAAAGAATCATGCAATAAAGATTGACAATCCAAGGCAAGAAGGATAGAAACTCAATGTTCATGGTAAGCTAGTTTTCTAAGCATGCTACAATCACAAAAGAAATGTAAATGATTGATGCTTCTATCTAGTTCATTTTATGAAATCTTTTCCTTATATTTCTTCCTTGAAACAAGCTTTTGATTCTCTTATTAGCTTCTCCTTTTGGGTGCTTTGCCCCATGAGTTGATAACAAAGCTACGACTTCTAAATGCTTTGTTTTCAAGTATTACCACTTGATACATAAGCACCACAAGCATTTAATTAGAGGATTTCATTAAGCTCATTTTTTCTTTTCTTTTCTTGCCTCTCTAATCATTGATGCTCAGAGCCTTGAGCTTTGAGGGAGTGCTTTTGCACTTTGAGCCTAACCTTGACTTCTAAGTGTTTTGTTTTCAAGCATTTGGCTTGATACATAAACACCACAAGTACTTAACAAATAAATTGCCATTGGTACTCAGAGCCTTCAGCTTTCTCATTCTTTCCCTTTTTCTTTTCTTGCTTTATTTTGCATTTGCTTTCAAGGTTTTCATGATTTTAAAAGATTTCACAAAACGTGCTAGATGAAAACTTCAATTAAATAAAATCTAATGCAATTAAGCAACAATCAAACATACTAGCTTCCCAATACTTTTATGCACATGCTAAAATCTTCTTTAATGCCTTGTTTGTTTATGATCATGATACTTTGTTGCTTTTGAATTCACAAAACTCAAGTTGGTAATCATAATGACATAGCACCATGTTGCAATTTAGAAATCAAACTATGCCTTTTCATACACACATGCATACAGAGAAGGTACAGACAATCATGCAGTTTATAGTGCTTGAAACAAATGAGAGGAAAAGGAACTTTACAACCTTGCAGTTCATCTTCATTATTGTTGTCCTTTTTCCTCTATTCTTCCTCCTTCCCTTGCCAAACTCAAAATACTTGCTCATCCTCAAGCAATAATTAGAACAATGGCTATGGGGCTAAGATGTATCATGAATGTCTTACATAATGAAATGTTAGTAGCACATGTGTTTTAAGCAAGCAAAATTAAAGATAATAATCAAGGCACAAGAGACAGAGACATTGTGATTGCAAGCTTAAGAAGGTGAGCATAATACTTTGCATAAAGAATAAGTGGCACACCAAACTTAATGTGACACTCTCGCTTGGAATCAATGCAAGTATCCAGTAAAGATTTGAAGCAAATTGTGTTGCATAGCAACACCAAACTTAGAATGCAATCCTATGTCCATTTATTTGAATTAAAACCAAGCAAATGAAACTGTTCTTTATTAAATACAATCACTGAGCCAAGAATCTGTCATTAATAAAGCTCTCTTGGTGATGTATTAATAAACACAGCAAATAAGCAAACTAAATTGGAAGCATTAAAAACAAAGAATTAACTAAAGTAAACAGAATAACAAAATATCAAACCAAAAGAAAATTAACACTGCAAAGACATTATGGTTATGCAGACAAGTGGTGTTGCTGAACGATTTGCATAGAAAAATAGGTGGCACACCAAACTTAGAATCTTGGTGTGTCGCTTTTCATTTTTGATTTGATGCAATCATCCAAAAAGATTGAAAACAATTTGTTGCAAGGCAACACCAGACTTAGAATGTAACCATATGCCAATTTATTGAATTTTAAACAAAGCAAGGAAAAAAATATACCTACTGTCTATCTGTTCCTTACTTTCTTCCTCTTCTTCCAATTTGTTAAGAGGAATGACTTCAAGAGAGGAGAAGATTCAGCTATTGCCCCCTGTCTTGGTTTCCTCTCAACAAGCTTTTTGTTGTACATGGCTTGATTGAGCTTGCCTGCTATTGGTCCAGGGGTTGGATTGCTTGTGGTTGACCTCCTCTTGAATGTTGTCCTTGGTAGTTTGGTCACAATCCTCTTTTCGGTGCTTTTGTCAATTGCCTTCACTTCTTTGAATCCAAGTCTTGGTGGTTGTGTGATTTTTGGAGTTTTGTATTCATCCAGAGCCTTTTGTATTGGTGGTTCCATGAACTCCTCCTTTATGTACTTCTTTGCCTCACTTGAGTTTGGAATGACTTCTTCACTTTCTTGCTCCTCCACTTCCTCTTTTACACCCAACATTTGTTTCAATCGCTCTATCATGGGGGAGGTTTGTCGATCTTCCCAACATTTCTTCATCTCCTCGTCATACCTTTCAATCATGGATTCAGGTGTTGAGGCATTTTGGTCCAGGGAGGTTTGTGAGAGTTGTGAGTCTTCATGTTCTCTTGTCATCTCAAGTGAAGTTTCAGGTTCAACCACCTCATTCTTCATTGAAAGTTCACTTGATGCAGTGGCCTCCTTATCTTGCTTTTCCACTTCTTCACCCACACATTTGTCTTCATCCTCACTGGTTGATGGTTCTAAGTTTTCCCTTGTTTGCTCTAAGGACCCATTTATCTGCTCGAGGATGGTTTCTTCCCAAGATGGGGATTTTGTGTAAAATTCCACTAGTTTTCTCTGTATTTCAATGCCTTCACGGTATTCCTCATCTGTTAATTCAATGCCTTCAAGGTATTCCTCATCTTTTAATTCAAGAGATGAAGGTCGAGAGTAATTTTGGTGAAGTGAATGTGTTGTGGTGAAGTTGTGTTGAGGGGTGTGGAATGAGTTGTGTGATCGATGGGGTGACTGGTATGGATTTTGGAGGAAACTTTGTGTTGAGGCATAATCAAGTGATGAAGAACTTTCAAATGAGAAACTGGGACGTGAGGGTGGATGCTTTTCCATTCTTTGGCGATGCTTCCATCTTCCATGAGGATAATGATATGAATCATTTTGTGGTGGTGGTTGGTATCCCATATGATTTTCTTTCTCATCTTGTGGTTCTGAAGCATGGCTCCATGAATTGGAGAGCCCAGAATTTGAAGTTTCTTGGTGATATTCCCATCCATCATTAGAGATTGGTGATGGTGGGTGATATCCCATAGAATTTGTTTGATCATAAGATGAGTTGAACTCCATTTGAGTTTTGTAAAACACACAACCAAGAAAAATTGAAATTACTCATATCAGAGATGAGAATTTCTTAGTGAGGCAAAAACTCAAACACCTTGGTTTCACTTTGAAACAGAAAACAAAAATAAAGAAAATGCTTGATCTAGACTTCTCACCCACATAATCATTGTTGATCTAAATCAATCCCCGGCAACGGCGCCAAAAACTTGATGAGTATTTTGGTGAAAAATAAATTTCTCCCAAAACACACAAATCTAACCGGCAAGTGCACCGGGTCGCATCAAGTAATAAAAACTCACGGGAGTGAGGTCGATCCCACAGGGATTGATGGATCAAGCAATTTTAGTGGGTGATTAGTTTAGTCAAGCTGACATTTAGTGAATTGTGTGAAATGTAGCCAACAGAAAGTAAATTGCAATGAATCTTAAAGATGCAGAAAGTAAAATTTCAAGTAAGTTAAAGAACAAGAAAGTAAAATAGCTGAAACATAAATTGCAAGAAAAGTAAATTGCATGAAAAGTAAAGGGGCTGGGGTGTTGGAAATTAAAAAGAGCAATAGATCACGCAACTGGAAATTTAAATTGCAGGAAGAATAAAGGAAATTGGATGCTGGGAATCAAAACAGAATTGAAATTTTGAAGTGCAGTAAATTAAAAGCAGCAAGAAAAACAAAGAGAAATCTCAGAGGGAGAATGAAACAGAACACCTTCAATTCTCCACCCAAGATTCAAAACAAAGAAAATTAAAGAGAGAGCTCTCAAATTCTAGTGCTCCCTAGTGGAGCCAGCCTCCTTACAAATATGAAAATGATGCCTTATATAGGCTTTACAAAATGGAAATGAAAATGAAATTAAAAACAAATTAAAATGAAATTCCTATTTTATCTATTTCTTGTGCCTTTGAGTGATGATCATTTGGGCCCTTGCTCTTGATGGAATTGAGTTGATAAAGGCCTTGGTTGATTGCTCTTGGAGTTTGAAGAGGAACCGAATTGAACCGGGTTGAGTTTGCAAAAGTTGGTGCAAAAGTTAGAGCAAAAGTTAGGAGTCTAACTTTTGGTCTAAGTTTTCATATCAGCCCACAAAATTTGCTGCTATCCACGTTGGGGCAAAAGTTAGGGGTCTAACTTTTGCTCCAACGTTGGCCTCCCTTATGCACATTTATGGCGCCAACTTTGTCCTCTTGTCATGTTGCCAATTTTATGCCCAATATAGAGTATCATATATGGTTGGAAAGCTCTGAATGTCAGCTTTCTAACGCACTTGGAATCACTTCAATTGGACATCTACAACTCAAGTTATGATCATTTGAAGAGGGCATGGTCGCTGGCTTTGTTGTGCAGCGTTTGAGGTAACGTTAGCCTCAAACGTTGGCGAAAACGCCAGTTCTGGAGGCTCAAATGTATTTTCCACCCCATACTATTATACATTTTTGGAAAGCCCTGGATGTCTACTTTCCAATGCCGTTGGGAGCACATTATTTGGAGCTCTACAGCTCGAGTTATACTCCTTTGAAGGTGCAGAGGTCAGTTGGCCTCACTGCAGGTTGCCACCATGCTCATTTATGCACATTGCGGGGCAGTTTTCCCCCTCAATTTTAGTGTCCACCATGCAGTTCCATATATGCTTGGAAAGCTCTTGATTCCTACTTTCCAATGCTTCTTGAATCACCTCATTTGGAGCTCTGTAGCTCAAGTTATTCTTGTTGGAAGTATACCCCTTCAAGCTGTTGTGGTGTGTAGCGCCAACGTTAGCCTCAAAGTTAGGGGGCTAACGTTGGTGCAAACTTTTGCTCCTCTCCCTTGTAATTCATGTGCCAACGTTAGCCTCCAAGTTAGGGGGCTAACGTTGGCGCAAACTTTTGGTTCCCAGGGGATAAATTCATGTGCCAACGTTAGCCTCCAAGTTAGGGGTCTAACTTTGAGGCTAACTTTTCACCCAAAAGTTTTTGCTTCCTGGTTCAACTTATTCCATTGTCCTCTCTTTACTCCTAGCCATTCCTTCTTGCTTCACCCTTTCTCCAAGCCTTCTTCACCTATCATTAATCAACCAAACACATCAAAGCTATGCTCAAAATCATGAGATATTCATTCTTTCATAATATGTGACAATTTTAGCATAAAACCTCATGAAATAGCATGAATTCATACATGGTTGATTAAATCAAAGGAAGCATGAAAATCTACCCACTTGGCTTGCTTATGGCTCAAGAAAGTGCATAAAACCTATTGAAAACAAAGGAAAAAGGCATAGAAAAATATGACATGGTGACATGTCATCAATAATGGCTCCAAAAACTTGGTGCTCAAATCTTAATTCATAATTTGTCACAACTTCGATACAACTAACCAGCAAGTACACTGGGTCGTCCAAGTAATAAAATCTTACGTGAGTAAGGGTCGATCCACGGAGATTGTTGGTATGAAGCAAGCTATGGTCATCTTGTAAATCTCAGTCAGGCGGTTATCAAATGGTTATGGAGTTTTCGAATAATAATAATAAATAAACAGAAAATAGGATAGAGATACTTATGTAATTCATTGGTGA
The DNA here is from genome assembly GCF_003086295.3 of Arachis hypogaea. NCBI lineage: Eukaryota > Viridiplantae > Streptophyta > Magnoliopsida > Fabales > Fabaceae > Arachis > Arachis hypogaea. The sequence goes on from NC_092055.1 coordinate 65,733,433, forward strand.
GAATTTCAGATAAGCGTATAGAGATGCTTTCGTTCCTCTGAACCTCTGCTTTCCTGCTGTCTTCATCCAACCAATCCTACTCCTTTCCATGGCAAGCTGTATGTTAGGCATCACTGTTGTCAATGGCTACATCCTGTCCTCTCAATGAAAATGGTCCAATGCGCTGTCACTGCATGGCTAATCATCTGTCGGTTCTCGATCATACTGGAATAGGATCCATTGATCCTTTTGCGTCTGTCACTACGCCCAGCACTCGCGAGTTTGAAGCTCGTCACAGCCATCCCTTCCAAGATCCTACTCGGAATACCACAGACAAGGTTTAGACTTTTCGGATCTCAGGAATGGCCATCCATGGGTTCTAACTTATACCACGAAGATTCTGATTAAGGAATCCAAGAGATACTCATTCAATCTAAGGTAGAACAGAAGTGGTTGTCAGGCACGTGTTCATAGGGAATGATGATGACTGTCATGATCATTACATTCATGTTGAAGTGCGAAAGGATATCTTAGAAGCGGAATAAGTTGAATTGAATAGAATAATAGTAGTACTTTGCATTAATCTTTGAGGAACAGCAGAGCTCCACACCTTAATCTATGGTGTGTAGAAACTCTACCATTGAAAAATACATAAGTGAAAGGTTCAGGCATGGCCGAGTGGCCAGCCATCCATGATCTAAGAACTAGATGTCCCAAGATGATCCGAAGATGTAAATACAATAGTAAAAAGTCCTATTTATACTAGACTAGCTACTAGGGTTTACAAAAGTAAGTAATTGATACAGAAATTCACTTCCGGGGCCCACTTGGTGTGTGCTTGGGCTGAGCTTGAAGTTTACACGTGCAGAGGCTTCTTTTGGAGTTGAACGCCAGGTTGTAACGTGTTTTTGGCGTTCAACTCTGGTTTGTGACGTGTTTCTAGCGTTTAACTCCAGACTGCAGCGTAGAACTGGCGTTCAACGCCCTGTTGCATCCTCTACATTTGGGCAAAGTATGGACTATTATATATTGCTGGAAAGCCCTGGATGTCTACTTTCCAACGCCGTTAAGGGCGCGCCATTTGGAGTTCTGTAGCTCCAGAAAATCCACTTTGAGTGCAGGGAGGTCAGAATCCAACAGCATCAGCAGTCCTTCTTCAACCTCTGAATCTGATTTTTGCTCAAGTCCCTCAATTTCAGCCAGAAAATACCTGAAATCATAGAAAAACACACAAACTCATAGTAAAGTCCAGAAATGTGAATTTAACATAAAAACTAATAAAAACATCCCTAAAAGTAACTAGATCCTACTAAAAACATACTAAAAACAATGCCAAAAAGCGTATAAATTATCCGCTCATCACAACACCAAACTTAAATTGTTGCTTGTCCCCAAGCAACTGAAAATCAAATAGGATAAAATGAAGAGAATATACTATAAATTCCAAACTATCAATGAAACATAGCTCCAATCAGATGAGCGGAACTTGTAGCTTTTTGCCTCTTGAATAATTTTGGCATCTCACTTTATCTCATTGAGGTTCAGAATGATTGGCATCTATAGAAACTCAGAGTTCAGATAGTGTTATTGATTCTCCTAGTTCAGTATGTTGATTCTTGAACACAGCTACTTTATGAGTCTTGGCTGTGGCCCAAAGCACTTTGTTTTCCAGTATTACCACCGGATACATAAATGCCACAAACACATAACTGGGTGAACCTTTTCAAATTGTGACTCAGCTTTGCTAAAGTCCCCAATTAGAGGTGTCCAGGGTTCTTAAGCACACTCTTCTTTTACTTTGGACCTTGACTTTAACCGCTCAGTCTCAAGTTTTCACTTGACACCTTCACGCCACAAGCACATGGTTAGGGACAGCTTGGTTTAGCCGCTTAGGCCAGGATTTTATTCCTTTAGGCCCTCCTATCCACTGATGCTCAAAGCCTTGGGATCCTTTTTATTACCCTTGCCTTTTTGTTTTAAGGGCTATTGGCTTTTTGCTCTTTCCTTTTGGTCTTAAGAGCTTTTGGCTTTTTCTTCTTGCTTTTTCTTTTTCTATTTTTTTTTGCCAATTTTTTTTCTGCAAGCTTTGTATTCACTGCTTTTTCTTGCTTCAATAATCATTTTTATGATTTTTCAGATTATCAAATAACATGTCTCCTGTTCATCATTCTTTCAAGAGCCAACATATTTAACATTCTAAAACACCAACTTCAAAAGACATATGCACTGTTCAAGCATTCATTCAGAAAACAAAAGGTATTGTCTCCACATCAATATAATTAAACTAAGTTCAAGGATGAATTCGAAACCATGTACTTCTTGTTCTTTTATTTTTAAAACATTTTTCATTTAAGAGAGGTGATGGATTCATATTCACTACTTTAAGGCATAGACACTTAGACACTAATGATCATGTAATAAAGACACAAACATAGATAAACATTTAACATAAGAAAATGAAAAACAGAAAATTTGAGAACAAGGAATGAGTCCACCTTAGTGATGGTGGCGTTTTCTTCTTGAGGTACCAATGATGTCCTTGAGCTCTTCTATGTCTCTTCCTTGTCTTTGTTGCTCCTCCCTCATAACTCTTTGATCTTCTCTAATTTCATGGAGGATGATTGAGTAGTCTTGATGTTCCACCCTTAGTTGTCCCATGTTGGAACTCAGTTCTCCTAGGGAGGTATTGATTTGCTCCCAAAAGTGCTGTGGAGGAAAGTGCATCCCTTGAGGCATCTCATGGATTTCTTGGTGATGAGCTTCTTCATGTGTCTCTTGAGATCCATGAATAGGCTCTCTTGTTTGCTCCATCCTTTTCTTAGTGATGGGCTTTGTCCTCATCAATGAGGATATCTCCCTCTATGTCAATCCTAGCCGAATTGCATAGATGGCAAATGAGGTGAGGGAAGGCTAACCTTGCCATAGTGGAGGACTTGTCAGCCACCTTGTAGAGTTCTTGAGGTATAATCTCATGAACCTCCACCTCTTCTCCAATTATGATGCTATGGATCATGATGGCCCGGTCTATAGTAACTTTAGATCGGTTGCTAGTGGGAATGATTGAGTGTTGAAAGAACTCCAACCATCCTCTAGCTATAGGATTAAGGTCATGTCTTCTCAGTTGAACCGGTTTGCCTTTTGAGTCAATTTTCCATTGAGCTCCTTCCACACATATGTCCATGAGGACTTGGTCCAACCTTTGATCAAAATTGACTCTCCTTGTGTAGGGGCGTGCGTTTTCTTCCATCATTGGCAAGTTGAACGTCAACCTCACATTTTCCAGACTAAAATCTAAGTATTTCCCCCAAACCATGGTGAGATAATTCTTTGGGTTCGGGTTCTTACTTTGATCATGGTTCCTAGTGATCCATGCATTAGCATAGAACTCTTGAACCATTAGAATTCCGACTTGTTGGATGGGGTTTGTTAGAACTTTCCAACCTCTTCTTTGGATCTCATGTCGGATCTCCGGATACTCATTTTTCTTGAGTTTGAAAGGGACCTCGGGGATCACCTTCTTCTTGACCACAACATCATAGAAGTGGTCTTGATGGGCTTTAGAGATGAATCTTTCCATCTCCCATGACTCGGAGGTGGAAGCTTTTGTCTTCCCTTTCCCTTTTCTAGAGGATTCTCCGGTCTTAGGTGCCATCAATGGTAATGGAAAAACAAAAAGCTTATGATTTTACCACACTAAACTTAGAATATTGCTCGCCCTCGAGCAAGAGAAGAAAGAAAAGATGAAGAAGAAATGGAGGAGAGGGAGAGAGGTTTGTGTTTCGGCCAAGAAGAGGAAGTGAGGGTTGTGTTGTGTGAAAATAAAGAAGAATGGAGGGGTTTATATAGTGGAGGGAGAGGGGTTAGGTTCGGCCATTTAGGGTGGGTTTGGGTGGGAAAGTGATTTTGAATTTTGAAGGTAGGTGAGGTTTATGAGGTAGGTTTATGGAGAAGAGTGGATGGATGTGAGTGGTGAAGGGGTAGTAGGGAAGAGAGCTTGAGGTGATAGGTGAAGGGGTAATTGGAAAGAGAGCTTGAGGTGATTGGTGAAGGGTTTTGGGGAAGGGTGTTTATTGGGAAGAGAGGATGAATGAGAAGAGGGAAGAGTATGAGTGGAGGTAGGTGGGGATCCTATGGGGTCCACAGATGCTGAGATAATCCTGTGGGCTCCACAGATCCTGAGGTGTCAAGGAATTGCATCCCTGCACCAATTAGGCATGTAAAATGCCTTTGCATGCAATTCTGGCGTTTAAACGCTGAATTGGTGCTTGTTCTGGGCGTTCAGCGCCCAGATGCAGCATGTTTCTGGCGTTGAACGCCAGTTCTATGCTTGTTTCTGGTGTTCAGCGCCAGCTTTCCTCAGTGTGCATTCCTGGTGTCTGAACGCCAGGATGCTGCTTGTTTTGGGCGTTCAACGCCAGATCCATGCTCTGTTCTGGCGTTGAACGCCAGCCAGATGCTCCTTACTGGCGTTTAAACGCCAGTAAGCCCTTCCTCCAGGGTGTGATTTTTCTTCTGCTATTTTTGATTATGTTTTTAATTTTTGTATTTATTTTGTGACTCCACATGATCATGAACCTAATAAAACATGAAAGAATAATAAAATAAAATTAGATAAATAAAAATTGGGTTGCCTCCCAACAAGCACTTCTTTAATGTCAATAGCTTGACAGTGGGCTCTCATGGAGCCACACAGGTGATCAGGTCAATTTTATAGACTTCCCAACACCAAACTTAGAGTTTGGATATGGGAGTTCAACACCAAACTTAGAGTTTGGCTGAGGCCTCCCAACACCAAACTTAGAGTTTGACTGTGGGGGCTTTAGTTGACTCTGTACTGAGAGAAGCTTTCTATGCTTCCTCTCCATTGTTACAGAAGGAGATTCTTGAGTTTTAAACACAAGGTTGTCCTCATTCAGTTGAAGGATCAATTCTCCTCTGTCTACATCAATCACAGCTCTTGCTGTGGCTAGGAAGGGTCTTCCAAGGATGATGGATTCATCCTCTTCCTTCCCAGTGTCTAGGATTATGAAATCAGCAGGGATGTAAAGGCTTTCAACCTTTACTAACACGTCCTTTACCTGACCATAAGCCTCTTTTCTTGAATTGTCTGCCATCTCTAATGAGATTCTAGCAGCTTGTACCTCAAAGATTCCCATTTTTTCCATTACAGAGAGTGGCATGAGGTTTATTCCTGACCCAAGGTCACATAGAGCCTTCTCAAAGGTCATGGTGCCTATGGTACAAGGTATTAGGAATTTTCCAGGATCCTGTTTCTTCTGAGACAATCTCAGTTGATCCAATGAATTTAGTTCATTGGTGAACAGGGGAGGTTCATCTCCCCAAGTCTCTTTACCAAATAAATTGGCATTCAGCTTCATGATTGCACCAAGGAACTTGGCAACTTGCTCTTCAGTAACATCCTCATTCTCTTCAGAAGAGGAATACTCATCAGAGCTCATGAATGGCATAAGGAGGTTCAATGGAATCTCCATGGTGTCTAGATGAGTCTCAGATTCCTTTGGTTCCTCAGAGGGGAACTCCTTATTGATCACTGGACGTCCCAGGAGGTCTTCCTCCTTGGGATTCACGTCCTCTCCTTTCTCCTTGGATTTGGCCATGATGGTTATATCAATGGCCTTGCACTCTCCTTTTGGATTTTCTTCTGTATTGCTTGGGAGAGTACTAGGAGGGATTTCAGTGATCCTTTTACTCAGCTGGCCCACTTGTGCCTCCAAATTTCTAATGGAGGACCATGTTTCATTCATGAAACTCAGAGTGGCCTTAGATAAATCAGAGACTAAATTTGGTAAGCTAGATGGATTCTGCTCAGAATTCTCTGTCTGTTGCTGAGTGGATGATGGAAAAGGTTTACTATTGTTAAACCTGTTTCTTCCACCATTATTAAAGCCTTGTTGAGGCTTTTGTTGATCCTTCCATGAGAGATTTGGGTGATTTCTCCATGAGGGATTATAGGTGTTTCCATATGGTTCACCCATGTAATTCACCTCTGCTATTGCAGGCTTTTCAGGATCATAAGCTTCTTCTTCAGAAGATGCCTCTTGAGTACTGTTGGATGCAGCTTGCATTCCATTCAGAATCTAAGAAATCATATTGACTTGCTGAGTCAATATTTTATTCTGAGCTAATATGGCATTCAGAGCATCAATTTCAAGAACTCCCTTCTTCTGAGGCATCCCATTACTCACAGGATTCCTCTCAGAAGTGTATATAAACTGGTTGTTAGCAACCATGTCAATAAGTTCTTGAGCTTCTACAGGTGTTTTCTTTAGGTGAATAGATCCACCTGCAGAAGTATCCAATGACATCTTAGCTAATTCAGATAGACCATCATAGAATATATCCAGGATGGTCCATTCTGAAAGCATGTCAAAAGGACACTTTTTGGTCAGTTGCTTGTATCTCTCCCAAGCTTCATAGAGGGATTCATCTTCTTTCTGTCTGAAGGTTTGGACATCCACTCTAAGCTTACTAAGCTTTTGAGGGGGAAAAAACTTGGCTAAGAAATCCTTGACCAGCTTATCCCAAGAGTTCAGGCTATTTTTAGGTTGTGAGTCCAACCATGTTCTAGCTCTATCTTTTACAGCAAACGGGAAAAGCATAAGCCTGTAGACCTCGGGATCAACCCCATTGGTCTTAACAGTATCACAGATCTGCAAGAATTCAGTTAAGAACTGAAAAGGGTCTTCAGATGGAAGTCCATGAAACTTGTAGTTCTGCTGCATCAGAGAAACTAATTGAGGTTTCAGCTCAAAGTTGTTTGCTCCAATGGTAGGAATTGAGATGCTTCTTCCATGTAAATTGGAATTAGGTGCAGTAAAGTCACCAAGCATCCTCCTTGCATTATTATTATTTTCGGCTGCCATCTCCTCTTCCTGTTCGAAAATTCCTGTAAGGTTGTCTCTAGATTATTGTATTTTAGCTTCTCTTAGTTTCCTTTTCAGAGTTCTTTCAGGTTCAGGGTTTGCTTCAACAAGAATGTTCTTGTCCTTGCTCCTGCTCATATAAAAAAGAGGGGAACAGAAAATATTAATAGGGATCCTTTTTACCACAGTATAGAGGTTCCCTTGTGAATAGAAGAAAAGAAGAAAGAGAGTAAAGAAGAGAAGAATTCGAACTCAGAAGAGAAGAAGGGGTTCAAATTTTTGGGTGAGGAGAAGTGTTAGTAGATGAATAAATAAATAGAAGGATATGAGAGAGAGAATTTCGAAAATTAAATTTTGAAAAAGAGTTAATGATTTTCGAAAGTTAAAGGAGAATTGAAATTAAAATTAAAATTTAAACAATTAATTAACTAAAAAGAATTTTTGAAAAAGAGGGAGGTATTTTCGAAAATTAGAAAGGGATAGTTAGTTAGGTAGTTTTGAAAGAGATAAGAAACAAACAAAAAGTTAATTAGTTAGTTGAAACAAATTTTGAAAATCAATTTTTTAAAAGATAAGAAGATAAGAGTTAGAAAAGAAATTTGAAAAAGATATGATATGAAAATTTATGATTAAAAAGATATAATTTCGAAAAAGATAAGATAAAAAGATATTTTTGAAAAGATATGATTGAAATTAGTTTTGAAAAAGATTTGATTTTTAAAATCACAATTAATGACTTGATTCACAAGAAATCACAAGATATGATTCTAGAACTTAAAGTTTGAATCTTTCTTAATAAGTAAGTAACAAACTTGAAATTTTTGAATCAAAACATTAATTGTTGATGATATTTTCGAAAATATGATATAAAATTAAGAAAAAGATTTTTGAAAAATATTTTTAAAATTTTCGAAAATAAATAAGAAAAATGAAAAAGATATGATTTTTGAAAAAGATTTTGAAAAAGATAAGATTTTTAAATTGAAAATTTGATTTGACTCATAAGAAACAACTAAATTTTAAAAAGTTTTGAAAAAGTCAACTCAAATTTTCGAATTTATGAGAAGAAAAAGGGGAAGATATTTTTTTTAATTTTTGAATTTTTAATGATGAAAGAGAAAAACATCAAAAAGACTCAATGCATCAAAATTTTGGATCAAAACATGTGATGCATGCAAGAACACTATGAATGTCAACATGAACACCAAGAACACTTTGAAGATCATGATGAACATTAAGAACATATTTTGGAAAATTTTTGATGCAAAGAAAACATGCAAGACACCAAACTTAGAAATCTTTAATGCTTGGACTCTAACAAACGAAAAATGCATATGAAAAACAAGAAAATTTAAAGATCAAACAAGAAGACTTACCAAGAACAACTTGAAGATCATGAACATTATGAATGCATGAATTTTCGAAAAATGCATAAATTTTTAGAAAAAATGCAATTGACACCAAACTTGAAATTAACTCAAGACTCAAACAAGAAACACAAAATATTTTTGATTTTATGATTTTATGATTTTTTTGTATTTTCTTTTAAATTTTTTTTTCGAAAAACATATAGGAAAAAGAAAATAAGAAATTCAAAATTTTTAATAAGAATTCCAGGAATCTTTCAATGTTAGCCTAAAGCTCCAATCCAAGGGTTAGACATGGCTTAATAGCCAGCCAGCTTTAGGATATAAATCAGGCATGCAACAGCTGATACTTCATCCAACTCCATATACATGCCTTTTATGTTGACAACTTGGTGCTCAAATCTTAATTCATAATTTGTCACAACTTCGATACAACTAACCAGCAAGTGCACTGGGTCGTCCAAGTAATAAAACCTTACGTGAGTAAGGGTCGATCCCACGGAGATTGTTGGTATGAAGCAAGCTATGGTCATCTTGTAAATCTCAGTCAGGCGGTTATCAAATGGTTATGGAGTTTTCGAATAATAATAATAAATAAACAGAAAATAGGATAGAGATACTTATGTAATTCATTGGTGAGAATTTCAGATAAGTGTATAGAGATGCTTTCGTTCCTCTAAACCTTTGGTTTCCTGCTGTCTTCATCCAACCAATCCTACTCCTTTCCATGGCAAGCTGTATGTTAGGCATCACCGTTGTCAATGGCTACATCCTGTCCTCTCAGTGAAAATGGTCCAATGCGCTGTCACTGCATAGCTAATCATATGTCGGTTCTCGATCATACTGGAATAGGATCTATTGATCCTTTTGCGTCTGTCACTATGCCCAGCACTCGCGAGTTTGAAGCTCGTCACAGCCATCCCTTCCCAGATCCTACTTGGAATACCACAGACAAGGTTTAGACTTTCCGGATCTCAGGAATGGCCATCCATGGGTTCTAACTTATACCACGAAGATTCTGATTAAGGAATCTAAGAGATACTCATTCAATCTAAGGTAGAACGGAAGTGGTTGTCAGGCACATGATCATAGGGAATGATGATGAATGTCACGATCATCACATTCATGTTGAAGTACGAATGGATATCTTAGAAGCGGATTAAGTTGAATTGAATAGAAAAACAGTAGTACTTTGCATTAATCTTTGAGGAACAGCAGAGCTCCACACCTTAATCTATGGTGTGTAGAAACTCTACCGTTGAAAAATACATAAGTGAAAGGTTCAGGCATGGCCGAGTGGCTAGCCCTCCATGATCTAAGAACTAGACGTCCCAAGATGATCCGAAGATGTAAATACAATAGTAAAAAGTCTTATTTATACTAGACTAGCTACTAGGGTTTACAGAAGTAAGTAATTGATGCAGAAATTCACTTCCGCGGCCCACTTGGTGTGTGCTTGGGCTGAGCTTGAAGTTTACACGTGCAGAGGCTTCTTTTGGAGTTGAACGCCAAGTTGTAACATGTTTTTGGCGTTCAACTCTGGTTTGTGACGTGTTTCTGGCGTTTAACTCCAGACTGCAGCGTAGAACTGGCGTTCAACGCCCTTTTGAGTCGTCTACATTTGGGCAAAGTATGGATGATTATATATTGCTGCTAAGCCCTGGATGTCTACTTTCCAACGCCGTTGAGAGCGCGCCATTTGGAGTTTTGTAGCTCCAGAAAATCCACTTTGAGGGTAGGGAGGTCAGAATCCAACAGCATCAGCAGTCCTTCTTCAACCTCTGAATCTGATTTTTGCTCAAGTCCCTCAATTTCTGCCAAAAAATACCTGAAATCACAGAAAAACACACAAACTCATAGTAAAGTCCAAAAATGTGAATTTAACATAAAAACTAATAAAAATATCCCTAAAAGTAACTAGATCCTACTAAAAACATACTAAAAACAAAGCCAAAAAGCGTATAAATTATCCGCTCATCAGGATACCAGAATTAAAAATTTTGAAAACTAAAGACACCAGTTTCAAAAATTATAAAAGAAAAGACTCAAGAAGACACCAAACTTAAACATTGACACAAGACTCAAACAAAAGACACTATTTTTTTAAATTTTTAGAAGAAAGAATCAAAAAATTCGAAAATTCAACAAGAATAAAAACAAAAGACTCAAACCAAAAACAGAGATTAAACAAAGAAAAAAGCAGGTTTTTTGAAAAAAATTTTGTAAAGAAAACAAAAAAACTCAAAACAAAATTAAAAAGTACCTAATCTAAGCAACAAGATAATCCGTTAGTTTGTCCAAACTCGAACAATCCCCGACAACGACGCCAAAAACTTGGTGCACGGATTCCCACACTCCATACAGCTGAACCAACAAGTGCACTGGATCATCCAAGTAATACCTGAGTGAGTCAGGGTCGATCCCACAAGGATTGTTGGCGTGAATCAAGCTGTGGTTATCTTGTAGATCTTAGTCAGGTGGATAGAAAAGTTATTTGTCTATTTGAACACATAAAAGTAAAATAAATAAAATGTTACTCAGTTGATGGTGAATGCAATGATAAGAAGATGGTTAAGGCTTCAGAGATGCTTTATTCTTATGGATTACTCCGATCTTACTGTCTACTCCAATTATGAATGATTTCTTCTATGGCAGGATGTATGTGACCAACGCCTTTCTTGAGAGGTCGCCGATTCTCCTCCAGTGCTGAACCCCAGGGTTAGTGCGGATCCAGTCTGATTGACGGTGAAGATCCTACAGTTCATTCTCCTTGATGATCCTACTCAAAATGCCAGAGACAAGGTCGAATCGTCTGGATCAGGGAATGCTGCGCATTGTGGTTCTAGCCTTTACCACAAAGACTCTAATCTCCCTGTGCCTCGGCTGAACTGGTGTCTCGAGAAGTCCCCAACGAAGTCGTGGATTAGCTGTCTAAGAGATGTAATCAAGCTAGTGGTTCATTGTTGTCCGATGAAAGACTCACTCTAAACCTATGTAGAATGAGATAACCTTGTGCCGGTTCAACGCATTCATAAGGATGAAGAACGAAGATACATCTTAGAATAGAATCAAACATGAATTGAGAATAGAACAGTAGAACTTTTATTAATCCATAAAACTCAGCAGAGCTCCTAGCCTCAACCTAAGAGTTTTAAAAACTCATACTGATAGAAAATACAACATAAACATGTAAAGTGTCAAAAGTCTCCTAAAGTTGATGTAAAATATCCTTTAAATGCTAAAGTAATGACTAAGGATTACATAAGAAGGGTAAAATAGTCTTTTGGTGTGAAAATCCACTTCCGGAGCCCACTTGGTGAGTGTTTGGGCTGAGCAAAAGAGGAATCCATGTGCTAGGAGGGCTCTAAGGTGTTGAACGCCTGCTTGGGGTCCTCTTTAGGCATTGGACGCCTGGACTAAGGTAGATGGTTGGCGTTGAACGCCAGCTTTGGGCGTTCTATTCTGAAGCAAAGTATGGACTATTATATATTTCTGGAAAGTTTTGGATGTTACCTTTCCATAGCCATTGAGAACGCTGCATTTAAACTTCTGTAGCTCCAAAAAAGCTCTTTCGAGTGCAAGGAGGTCAGATCTTGACAACATCTGCAGCACTTTCTCTGCCTCTGAATCAGACTTTTGCTCTAGCTCCACAATTTCAGCCAGAAAATACCTGAAATTACATAAAAACACACAAAGTCAAAGTAGGATCCAAAAATCTGAATTTTACACTAAAACCTATGAAAACTTAATAAAACTTAAACAAAACATGCTAAAAACTATATAAAAATGATGTCAAGAAGCGTACAAAATATCCGCTCATCATAAGCATAAACCTAAGCCCCAAAAATTGGAGCACCATGGTCCGAGGGTGACCCTTAGATTTCAGCCCGAAAAGTGTAAAGTTGGCGCTCCATTTTCTAATCATGCAAGGAGATCCACATCCTTACACTAGAAGAGTAAATTTTGATTAAAGGCTGGATCAAGTCCTTTTAGACATTGTGTGGAAGGAGCTCAGTGGAAGAGAGATGCCTCAAGAGATGCATTTTTCTCTCAAAGGCTATTGGGACCAATTGCACACTTCTCTTGGAGAATTGAGCTCCAACATGGATCACCTAAGGGTGGGACATCAAGAGCATTCCACCATTCTTCATGAAATAAGAGAAGATCAAAGAGCCATAAGGGAAGAGCAACAAAGACAAGGGCGTGACATAGAAGACATCAAGCGCTCAATTGGATTCCCAAGAGGAAGCAGTAACCGCCGTCACTAAGGTGGATTCATTCCATATTTCCCTTTGCCTATGTCATTTATTTGTTTTCCATGTATTTTATTTTATTTCCTATTTCTAGTGCATGATCATCTTCATTTATGTCTTAAGCAATGAAATATTCCATGCATCTATCACATTGCTTAAAAGAAAATTTTATTTGAAAAAAAAGTAAGATGCATGAATTTTCAGTTATATATTAAAAATAGTTCAATTATTTATTGTGGTGGCATTGCTTTTGTTTTCTAAATGTATGAATGAACAGTGTATATTTGATGTTGGAGTTAAAGAATGTTGACTCTTGAAATAATGATGATAAAAGTGAATTATTATTGGTAATCTGAAAAATCCTAAAATTTATTCTTGAAGCAAGAAAAAGCAGCAAAAAGAAAGAAAAAAAAGAAGAGAAAATCATGGAAAAAAAAAAGCAAGCAGAAAGAGAAAGAAAAAGAAAAAGCCAGTAGCTCTTTAAACCAAAAGGCAAGAGCAAGGATCCAAGGCTTTGAGCATCAACGGTTAGGAGGGCCTAAAAGAAACAAAATCTTGGCCTAAAAAGTTCAAATGAACTCCTCCCCCTAACTATATGGTTATGGTGTGAAAGTTTCAAGTGAAAAGCTTGAGACTTAGCCATTAAAGTCGTGATCCAAAGCAAAAAGAGTGTGCTTAACAACTCTGGACACCACTGGCTGGGGATTCTAGCAAAGCTGAATCACAATCTAATTGGGTTCACCCAGTTAAGTGTCTGTGACATTTATGTATCCGGTGGTAATACTGGAAAACAAAGCGTTTAGGGTCACGACCAAGACTCAAAAGAAACTGTGTTCAAGAATAAAAAAGAACTACATTAGGAGCGTCAATAATATCATCTGGATTCTAAGTTCCTAAAGATGCCAATCATTCTGAGCTTCAATGGAAAGTGAGATGCCAAAACTATTCCGAAGCAAAAAGCTACTAGTCCCGCTCATCTAATTGAGACTGAGCTTCATGGAGAACTCTGAGATTTATTATTTTCTTTTTTTTTTTTATCCTAATTTGTTTTTGATTGATTGGGAACAAGCAACAGTTTAAGTTTGATGTTCTGATGAGCGGATATTGTATACGCTTTTTGGCATCATTTTCATATAGTTTTCATTAAGTTTTGCTTAAGTTTTATTCTATTTTCACAGGTTTTAGTGCAAAATTCACATTTTTGGTTTCTACTTTGAGTTTTTGTGTTTTCATATGATTTCAGGTAAATTCTGACTGAAATTGAGGAGTTTTGGCAAAGTCTGATTCAGAGACAAAGAAAGGACTGCAGATGCTGCCGGATTCTGACCTCCATGCACTCGAGGGAGCATTTCTGGAGCTACAGAGGTCCAAATGGCGCGCTCTCAACGGCTATGAAAATGTAACATCCAGAGCTTTCCAGAAACATCTATAATAGTCCATTCTTTGCTTTAGAAATGAAGACTCAAAATTGGCGTTCAACGCTAGCCACCAGCCCCATTCCCGGCGTACAACGCCCAAAAAGGGGGTAGCTGGCATCCAACGCCCATTAGGGAGTCCCAAGCCAGTGTTCAACACCCCTAAGGGATACTAGCTCATGGAGACACTCCAAGCTCAGCCCAAACACTCACCAAGTGCGCGCCAGAAGAGGATTTTCACACTATCAACCTAGTTTATCTTGATTCTGTAATCCTTAGTTATTAGATTAGTATTTAAAGGAGAAGATCACCTTTGTTTAAGATCTTCTGCCTCATCTTCTTCCCCCACTTCACATTCAAACATCATTATGTACAGTATGAGTCACTAACCTCCTAGGTTAAGGTTAGGAGCTCTGATGATTCTTATGAATTAATAATATCACTATTCTACTTCAATCTATGCTTGATTCTATTCTAAGATGTATCCTCGTTCTTTATCCTAATTAATTGGGAGTGTAACTTGACCGTCACCCTATTCATATAGGTTCTTGCGAGTCCTTGACGGGATAGTACTAAACCATAAGCTTGATTATACTTCTCATAGACGACTAATCCACAACTTCGTTGGGGACTTCTCGAGACATCAGTTCTGCCGAGGTGTAGAGCGATTAGGGACTTTGTAGTATAGGCTAGAAGATTCAACCTTCTCTGTGGTGCTTTGAGTAGGATCACCAAGGGAATGGATTGCTAGAGCTTTACCCCCGTTCAGATTGGATGATCGCTGACTGACGTTAATTATTTACAGCCTGCCATGGAAAGAATCAATCAAAAGTTGGAGTAGATGATGAGAAAAGTTGATCCAGAAGGAAGAAGCATCTTCGAAGCCTCAACCATTTTCATACCGTTGACTTCACACATATCTAGTAACGCTTTATTTAATTATCAGTTTTATGTGTTTTCTCGTGACAACTATAATTTCTATCCGCCTAACTAAGATCTGTAAGGTAACCATTGCTTGCTCAAACCAACAATCCGTGTGGGATCGACCCTCACTCACCTGAGGTATTACGTGGACGACCCAGTATACTTGCCGGTCTATCTGTGCAAAACATGGTGGAGTCAGTTTTGTGCACCAAGTTTTTGGCGCCGTTGTCGGGGATTGTTCGGATTTGACAAACTACCAGATTATCTTGTTGCTTAGATTAGGTACTTTTTACTATTTTGTTTGAGTCTTTTATCTTCTTTTTCAAAAAAATCAAAAAATTTTCAAAAGAATATTTGCTTTTGTTTGAGTCTTTTTGTTCGTGTTCTTGTTAAAGTTTTGAACTTTCTTGTTTTCTTTTCCAAAAATTTTCAAAATTAGTGTCTTTTGTTTGAGTCTAGTGTCAGTTCATAAGTTTGGTGTCCTTTGTGTGTTCTTTGTGTCCTTTGAATTTTCGAATTGGTTCTTTAGTGTTCTTCTTGGTATTCAAGTTGTTCTTGTTTCTTTTGTTGTTTTGATCTTAAAATTTTTAAGTTTGGTATTTTTCGGTGTTTTTTTTCTTAATTTTTGAAAGCTATTGTCTTTTGATCTAAAAATTTTAAGTTTGGTGTCTTTTGGTTGTTTTTCTCTTTCTTCATAAATTCAAAAATAAAAAAAATATCTTTTCTATCTTTATTCAAATTTTCGAAATTCATAGCTATCTTATCTTTTTTTTTATTTAAAAAAAATTTTAAGTTTAGTATTTTCTTGTTAGTGAAGTCAAATTTTAAATTTTATCTTCTTAAATCTTTTCAAATCTTTCCTTTTAATTTGATTCTTTCCTATCTTATCTTTCTTTTAAAATTTTAAATTTCAAAACTTTTTCAAATCTCTATCTTATCTTATCTTAATTTCAAATCTTTTTCAAAAATCAAATTTCAAATCTTATCTTTTCAACTTATTTTCAAATTGTTATGTTATCTTGTTTCAATTTCAATTTCAAAATCAAATCTTTTTCAAATCTTTTCAATCCTTATCTTATCTTGTTGACTTTTTCTTTCCAATTTTAAATTTCAAAATTTTTAAAATCTAATATTTTTTAATTCTCCTATCTTATCTTAATTTCAAATATTTCTTAATTAGTTACTTATCTTATCTTATTATCTTTAATACTCTTCTTTCTTTTTCCTATTTTTCAAAACTTTCTAACTAATTCCTCTCTCTCCTATTTTTCGAAAACTTCTTACTTCTTTCTCTCTCTTCTTTTTCGAAAATTATCTTTCAATTTTCAAATCTTTTTAGTTAATTAGATTTTAATTTCCTTTTTGTTTGTCAAATTCAATTAATAAATAAAATAAAAACAAAAATATTTTAATTCTAGTTTCCCTTTTTACTTCTCAATTTTCGAATTCCTCTACCCCTTTATTCGAATTCTATCTCTTCTTCTACCTCCATTCTCTTTCTTCTTCAAGATATGTCACAAAGAATTCTCTATACTATGACATAGAGACTTCCATTCTTCTTTTTTCTTGTCTTTCTTTTTCTTGTTTATGAGTAGGAACAGAGATAAAGAATATCTCTTTTATCCTGATCCCGAACCTGAGAGGACCCTAAGGAAGCATTTGCAAGAAGTTGAAGCATAACACTCTGGAGAAAACCTCACAGAACTTTTCGAACAAGAAGCTGAAAGTACAACCATGGCAGCCGAGCCTATTAATGGAGGAGATGCAAAGAAGGTTCTTGGTGACTTCACTGCACCAACTTCTGACTCCTATGGAAGAAACATCTCCATACCTGCCATTAGAGCAAACAACTTTGAGCTTAAGCCTCAGTTAGTCTCTCTAATGCAATAGAATTGCAAATTTCATTGACTTTCACTAGAAGATCCACATCAATTCCTATCAGAATTCTTGCAAATCTGTGATACTGTCAAGACCAATGGAGTGGATCCTGAGGTCTACAGGCTTATGCTTTTCCCTTTTGTTGTTAGAGACAGAGCTAGGATTTGGTTGGATTCTCAAACTAAGGAAAGCCTAGACTCTTGGGAAAAGCTGGTCAATCCTTTCTTGGCCAAGTTCTTTCCACCTCAAAAGATGAGCAAGCTCAGGGTGGAAGTTCAAACCTTCAGACAAAAAGCGGGTGAATCCCTCTATGAAGTTTGGGAGAGATACAAGCAACTGATCAAGAGATATCCTCCTAACATGCTCTCGGAATGGACTATCCTAGGTATCTTCTAATATGGTCTATCTGAGATGTCCAAGATGTCCTTGGACCATTCTACTGGTGGATCACTCTACTTGAAGAAAATGCCTGCAGAGGCGCAAGAACTCATTGAAATGGTTGTTAACAACTAATTCATGTACACTTCTGAGAGAAACCCTGTGAACAATGGGGTAGCTCATAAGAAAGGAGTTCTGGAGGTTGACACTCTGAATGCCATATTGGCTTAGAACACGATTTTGAACCAATAGGTGAATATGATCTCTCAGAATTTGACTGGAATGCAAGCTGCAGCTGGCAGTACTCAAGATACCTCCTATGAAGGAGATGCTTATGATATAGATCAACCCACCACAGAGGAGGTGAATTACATGGTAGAACCCTATGGAAACACCTACAACCCCTCATGGAGGAATCATCCTAACTTCTCATAGAAGGATTAACAGAAGCCTCAGCAAGGCTTCAACAATAATCAAAGTGGAAAAACCCAGAATAGGTTCAACAACAGACCACCATTCCCACCTTCTCAGCAATAGATGGAGACTTCTAAGCAGAGCCTTTTTGACTTAGCAACCATAGTCTCTAACTCTCCAAGACCACTCACAATTTCATAATAGAAACTAGGTCCTCCATCAGGAATCTGGAGGTACAAGTTGATCAGCTGAGTAAGAGAATCCCTGGGACTCCTCCTAATACTCTTCAAAGTAACACTGAGGTTAACCCAAGAGAAGAGTTCAAGGCTATCACTGTAAAACCTGAGGCCGAATCTGAAGGGGATGCAATGGAGTTGAATGCCAGTAAGAAAGTCTTTACTGGGCGTTCAATGCCCATAGGAGCACCATCAATGGCGTTGAACGCCAGTAAGGAGGTCCTTATTGGGTGTTCAACGCCCAATGGAGAGCCATCACTGGTGTTGAACGCCAATAAGGAGGTCCTTAGTCCTTACTGGGCATTCAACACCCAAGAGACACAACATATGGTGTTAAACGCCAGCAAAGGGACGCAAGCTGGGCATTCAACGCCCAAAGAAACACAAGTCCTAGCATTGAATGCCACAATAGGAGTAGTTGGCTACCCTAAGCCCACTAAGAACTCTCCTGTTGAAGAATTGATGGAACCCAAGGTTCATAAGGAGCCCATTGAAGTTCCTTGAATGCTTGGTTGAAAATTATAGAATCTGAAGAGTACTCCTCCTCTGATGAGGAAGAAAAAACTAGGGAAGAGCAAGTTGCTCGGTACCTAGGAATTCTCATGAAGCAGAATGCCAAGCTATTTGGCACAGAGACATTAGAGGAAGAACCTCCAGTACTCACCAAGGAACTCAATGCCTTGGTTCAGCAGAAGTTATCTCAGAAGAAACCAGATTCTGGATGCTTCTTAACTCCTTGCACCATAGGTACCATAACCTTTGATAAAGCTCTGTGTGACCTAGGGTCAAGCATAAACATCATGCCTCTCTCTGTAATGGAAAGGCTGGGAATCTTTGAGGTACAAACTGCAAGAATCTCACTAGAGATGACAGACAACTCAATGAAGAAGGCATATGGTCTGGTAGAGGATGTCTTAGTAAAGGTTGAAAACCTTTACATACCTGTAGATTTTATAATCTTGGATACTGGGGAGGAAGAGGATGAATCTATCATCCTTGGAAGACCATTCCTAGCCACTGCCAATGCCATCATTGATATGCCAAAGGGAGAACTGATTCTACAGTTATGGGAGGACCACATCTTGTTCAAGATGCCTAACCCCAACTCTCCCTCTGACAGAAAAGAGACGGTTGTGCAACACTTAGTGTTCCAACCTTCTCTCTCAGTGTAGAGCTATACAGAGCCCCCAGACACCAACTCTAAGTTTGGTGTTGGGTAGCCATTATCAAGCACTGAAAATACTGGTACTAAGAAGAAAGTACCTAAAGACTGGAGGGACAAGAAGATCCCCACTGAAGGCCTCTCACCTAGCATGAGAGTTGTCTTCACTGACAATCCAGTCGTTCCACATACTGTTAATAAGATCCTATCTCTAGAACATGTGGAACCTATCCATGCGAGCACAGGCAAGAAGTTCACTGTAAGGGGTGAAATTCTGAGCCCCTATCCATCTCCGTAAGGAGCTAACCGTCAAGCTAGTGATGTCAAAGAAGCGCTTGTTAGGAGGTAACACATCAATAATTAGAGTTTTCTTATTTTTCATTAAGTTTATCTAAGTTATATCATTTTAATTTTCATGTTTTTCTATTAAATTGTGATCATATGCAGTAGTTAGAACAGAAACAGAAACAGTCAGAACTGCAAACAGAACACCCTGGAGCAGGTACCTTGCTGGTGTTGAATGCCAGACAAGGAGGCCAGAGTGGGTGTTCAATGCCCATAAGGAGCAGCATTGCTGGCGTTGAACGCCAGCTAGGGAGCAGGAAGCTGGCGTTGAACGCCAGCCAGGAGACAGAGACCTGGCGTTAAACACCGGGAAGGAGCACCCCAATGGGCATTGAAGGCCATATTAGGAGCACATTGCTAGCGTTGAATGCCAGCTAGGAGCAGGAGCTGGGCATTGAACGCCCACAAGGGGGCAGGGAATTCGAATTCCCTAGCCCCTTAAGATCAGTGGCTCCCACAGATTCCTCACCTACCCTACTTCTTCTCTCTCTTACTTTCATTCTTCCCCACACACTCTTCCCCATAAACCCTCAACCAATCATATCCATACCTCTTCCCAAAATCATCAAAACCCTCCACTAACCACACCCATTCCAAATTTAAACTTTCCCTCCCATTTTCCCTTCCCTTAACTGAACCCTACCCCATCCCACCCCTATAAATACCCCCTCATACTACCTTTAAAAACACACACCTCATACACTATAGCCCTGACTTGGCCGAACCATATCTCCCTCCATCTCTCCTTATTCTCTTCTTCTTCTACTCTTTTCTTCATATTTTGCTCGAGGACGAGCAAAGCTTTTAAGCTTGGTGTTAGAAAAGCGTTGCTTTTTGCTTTCCATTTACACTTATAGCACCCAAAGTCGGAGAATCCTCTAGAAAGAGGAAAGGGAAAGCTGTAGCTTCCACCTCTGAACCTTATGAGATGGAGAGATTCATCACCAAAGTTCATCAAGATCACTTCTATGAAGTAGTGGCAAAGAAGAGGGTGATTTCTGAAGTCCCCTTTAGGCTGAAAAAGAATGAGTACTCGGAGATCCGACAAGAAATTTGGAGGAGAGGTTGGGAAGTCTGAACCAATCCTATTCCGAAAGTTCAAATCTTAATGGTACAAGAGTTCTATGCCAATGCATGGGTCACTAAACACCATCATGTAAGTGTGAACCCAAGCCCCAAAAATTGGAGCATCATGGTCCGAGGGCGACCCTTAGATTTCAGCCCCGAAAGTGTAAGGTTGGCGCTCCGTTTGCCAATCATGTAAGGAGACCCACATCCTTACACTAGGAGAATAAATTTTGATCAAAGGATGGATCAAGTCCTTTCAGACATTTGTGTCGAAGGAACTCAATGGAAGAGAGATACTCAAGGCAAGACTGTAGCTAGAGGACAGTTGGAGTTTATCCAACGCTCTATCATCCCTACTAGTAATTGATCAGAAGTGACCATTAACCAAGCCATCATGATTCATTGCATCATGCTTGGAAGTGAGGTGGAGGTACATGAGGTAATACCTCAAGAACTGTACAAGATAGCTGAAAAGCCTTAGCAAGGTAAGGTTGGCTTTTTCCCACCTTATCTGTCACCTATGCAATTCAGCTGGGATTGATATAGAAGGAGACATCTCCATTGAGGAGGACAAGCCCATCACTAAAAGAAGGATGGAGCAAACTAGAGAACCTGCACATGCACCTCATGAAGAGCATGTGGAGCCGCCTCAACAAGAAATCCCTGAGATGCCTCAAGGGATTCATTTTCCTCCCCAAAGCTATTGGGACTAATTGCACACTTCTCTAGAAGAATTAAGCTCCAACATGGATCAACTAAGGGGGGACATCAAGAGCATTCCACCATCCTTCATGAAATAAGAGAAGATCAAAGAGCCATGAAGGAAGAGCAACAAAGACAAAGGCGTAACATAGAAGACATCAAGCACTCAATTGGATTCCCAATAGGAAGCAATAGCCATCGTCACTAAGGTGGATTCATTCCATACTTCCCTTTGCCTATGTCATTTATCCGTTTTCCATGTATTTTGTTTTATTTCCTGTTTCTAGTGTATGATCATCTTCATTTATGTCTTAAGCTATGAAATATTCCATGCATCAATCACCTTGCTTAAAAGAAAATTTTATTTAAAAAAGAAAAGTGAGATGTATAAATTTCGAATTATATATTAAGAATAGTTCAATTATTATGTGGTGGTATTGCTTTTGTTCTTTAAATGTATGAATGAACAGTGCATATTTCATGTTGGAGTTAAAGAATGTTTGCTTTTGAAAGAATGATGATAAAATTAAAGTATTATTGGTAATCTAAAAAATCCAAAATTGATTTTTGAAGTAAGAAAAAGCAGCAAAAAGAAAGAAAAAAAAAGAGAAAACCATGCGAAAAAAAAATCAAGCAGAAAGAGAAAGAAAAAGAAAAAGCTAGTAGCTCTTTAAACCAAAAGGCAAGAGCAAGGATCCAAGGCTTTGAGCATCATTGGTTAGGAGGGCCTAAAAGAAATAAAATCTTGGCCTAAAAAGTTCAAATGAACTCCTCCTCCTTATTATATGCTTGTGGTGTGAAAGTGTCAAGTGAAAAGCTTGAGACTGAGCAGTTAAAGTCATGATCCAAAGCAAAAAGAGTGTTCTTAAGAACTCTGGACACCACTAGCTAGGGATTCTAACAAATCTGAATAACAATCAAATTAGGTTCACCCAGTTAAGTGTCTGTGGCATTTATGTATCCGGTGGTAATACTGGAAAACAAAGTGCTTAGAGTCACGGCCAAGACTCAAAAGAAGCTGTGCTCAAGAATAAAAAAAACTACACTAGGAGAGTCAATAATATATTCTGGATTCTAAGTTCCTAAAGATGCCAATCATTTTGGGCTTCAATAGAAAGTGAGATGCCAAAACTATTCAGAAGCAAAAAGCTACTAGTCCTACTCATCTAATTGAAACTGAGCTTCATTGAGAACTCTGAGATTTATTGTATCCTTCTCTTCTTTTCTATCCTACTTTATTTTTGGTTGCCTGGGAACAAGCAATAGTTTAAGTTTGGTGTTCTGATGAGCGGATATTTTATACGCTTTTTGGTATCATTTTCATATAGTTTTCAATATGTTTTGCTTAAGTTTTATTCTATTTTCATAGGTTTTAGTGACAAATTCATATTTTTGGTTTCTACTTTGAGTTTTTGTGTTTTCATATAATTTCAGGTAAATTCTGACTGAAATTGAGGAGTTTTGGCAAAGTCTGATTCAGAGACAGAGAAAGGACTACAGATGCAGCCGAATTTTGACCTCCATGCACTCGAAGGAGCATTTCCGGAGCTACATAGGTCCAAATGGTGTGCTCTCAATGGCTATGGAAAGCTAACATCTAGGGATTTCCAAAAATATGTAATAGTTTATACTTTGCTTTGGAAATGAAAGCCCAAAACTGGCGTTCAACGCCAGACACCAGTCACATTCCTGGCGTCCAACGCCCAAAAGTAGGTAGTTGGCATCCAACGCCAACTAGGGAG
Organism: Arachis hypogaea; assembly: GCF_003086295.3. Lineage (NCBI taxonomy): Eukaryota > Viridiplantae > Streptophyta > Magnoliopsida > Fabales > Fabaceae > Arachis > Arachis hypogaea. The sequence goes on from NC_092055.1 coordinate 65,756,180, forward strand.
TCCCAAGCCAGCGTTCAACACCCCTAAGGGGTACTAGCTCGTAGAGACACTCCAAGCTCAGCCCAAACACTCACTAAGTGGGCCCCAGAAATAGATTTTTGCACTATCAACCTATTTATCATATTTCTATAATCCTTAGTTATTAGATTAGTATTCAAAGGAGAAGATCACCTTTGTTTAGGTTCTTCTGCCTCATCATCTTCCCCCACTTTACATTCGAACATCATTATATACAGTATGAGTCACTAACCTCCTAGGTTAAGGTTAGGAGCTCTGCATATTCTTATGAATTAATAATATCACTATTCTACTTCAATCTATGCTTGATTCTATTCTAAGATGTATCTTCGTTCTTCATCCTAATGAATTGGAAGTGTAACTTTACCGTTATCCCTATTCACATGGGTTCTTGTGAGTCCTTGACGGGATAGTACTGAACCACAAGCTTGATTATACATCTCTTAGATGACTAATCCACGGCTTTGTTGGGGACTTCTTGAGACATCAGTTCAGCCGAGGTGCAGGGCGATTAGAGCCTTTGTGGTATAGTCTAGAACCCAAGGAGCAGCGTTCTCTGATCCAAAAGATTCGACCTTGTTTGTGGTGCTTTGAGTAGGGTCACCAAGCGAATGGATTGTTAGAGCTTCATCCCTGTTCAGATTGGATGACCGCTGACCCGGCGTTTAATCTGAAGCAAAGGAGATTAATGACCGCTGACCCGGCATTAATCATTTACAACCTACCATGGAAAGAATCAATCAGAAGTTGGAGTAGATGGTGAGAAAAGTTGATCCAGAAGGAAGAAGAATCTCCGAAGCCTCAACCATTCTCATACCATTAATTTCACACCTATCTAGTAACGTTTTATTTAATTATCTATTTTATGCGTTTTCTCAGGACAACTATAATTTCTATCTGCCTAACTAAGATCTGTAAGGTAACCATTACTTGCTCAAACCAACAATCTTCGTGGGATCAACCCTCACTCACTTGAGGTATTACTTGGACGACCCGGTATACTTGCCGGTCTATCTGTTCGAAACGTGCAGAGTAAGTTTCGTACACCAGGCGTTCAACGCCCATTCCTGGCATTGAACGCCCAACTCCCTCGACCCCTCTGGCGTTCAACGCCAGACCTGGGCATTGAACGCCCAGGAAGGGGAGGGGCAAAGGTTCGAATGAAGTAAAGGAGGAAGGAGGGGTTGACTTTTTCATACCATATCTTTTCAAAACCTTATCTTTTCAACAGTCATATCTCCAAATCATACTTTCTTTTATTTTAATTTATAGTTCACAAAATTAAACCAATGTAATCCAGATCTTTTTTCAATAACAAATTTTCCAATCTTATCTTTCCAAATAAAATCTCTTTCATTTCAAACCTTTTTCATGAATATCTTCTCTTTCAACATGATCTTTTTCAAATCTTTGATAATTTAAAGAAACTTCAATCATATCTTCCTTATCTTTAAATCTTATCTTTTCCATTTAAATTTCCACACCCTCCCTCTTTTTACTTAAACATTTGACCATCTCTCTCCCTCACTCGCCCTTCCTCCTTTAGCATACGCTTCCCTCTTCCTTTTCTTTTTTGCTTGGGAAGAGTAAACCTTTTAAGTTTGGTGTGAAAAACACTTTGCTCTTTCACTTATTCACAATCCATGGCTCCAAGGAGTGGAAGATCCACATCAAGAAATAAGAAAGAAAGTGCTCCACCAACAACTACCTATAAACTTTACAGATTCTACTCCAAGCTTTATGAGGAACACTACTATACTGTAGTGTGCAAGAAAGCAGTGATTCCAAAAGTTAAATTCCAATTAAAAGATGATGAATACCCGAAAATCCAAGAATAGGTTTGAATGAGGGGTTGGAAAACTCTGGCCAACCCTGTAGCCAACACTGGAATAGTAAGAGTCCATGAGTTTTATGTAAATCTGTGGATGACAGATAAACAAAAGAAAGAGGGACAAGGATTCCACACATGATGCACCATGGTCCGAGGAAAGACTGTATTTCGATCTGAATAGAATAAGGGAGGTTTTTAAACTACCCCCACAAAACGATGACCCTGACTCTTTTAATAGCAGAGTACAAGAAAATCTGAGGCTAGATCAAGTCCTTGAGGACATATGTTTGCCCGAAACTCAATGGATAGTTGACAAGAAAGATCAACCAAACCAACTGAGGAGAATGGATCTCAAACCGGTTGCTAGAGGATGGCTGAACTTCATTGGGCGTTCCATACTCCCTACTAGCAACCGTTCTGAAGTTACTGTGAGGCGAGCGGTGATGATCCACTACATCATGTTGGGTAATAAAGTGGAAGTTCACCAGCTAATCCCCTGTGAGTTGTACAAATTCACAAACAAGACCTCAACTCAAGCCAATCTGGCTTTTCCACACCTCATCTCTCGCTTGTGTGGTGAAATAGGTGGTGCACGAATCCTCACGCTTCGTACAACTGAACCAGCAGGTGCACTAGGTCGTCCAAGTAATACCTGAGCAAGTCAAGGTCGATCCCACGAGGATTGTGGTTTGAATCAAGCTATGGTTATCTTGCAGATCTTAGTCAGGCGGATAGAAAAGTTGTTGGTTTTGGTTATGAGCATAAAAGTGAAATAGGGTATAAAATACCATGTGAATTCGAATGTAATCAGTGATAAGAAGATGGTTAAGGCTTGGAGATGCTTTGTCCTTCGGGATTAACTCTGGTCTTACTGTCTTCTTCAATTATGAATGATTTCTTCTATGGCAGGCTGTATGTGATTGACGCTGGTTTGAGCAGCCACCAATACTCCTCTAGATCTAAACCCAGGGTTAGTGTGGATCCAGTCTAATTGAAGGTGAAGCTCCTGCAGTTCATTCTCCTTGGTGATCCTACTAAAAATGCCACAGACAAGGTCGGATCTTTCGGATTAGAGAATGTTGCGCCTTTGGGTTTTAGCCTCTACCATAGAGACCCAAATCTCCCCATACTTCGGCTGAACTGATGTCTCGAGAAGTCTCCAACGAAGTTGTGGATTAGCCATCTACGAGATGTATAATCAAGCTGGTGGTTCATCATTGTCCGATGAAAGACTCACTCTAAACCCATGTAGAATGTGATAACCTTATGCCAGTTCAACGCATTCATATTGATGAAGAACGAAGATACATCTTAGAATAGAGAATCAAACACGAATTGAGAAAAAAAAGTTGTACTTTTATTAATCCATAAAACTCAGCAGGGCTCCTCCCCTTAACCTAGGAGGTTTAGAAACTCATACTAATAGAAAATACAATATGAAAAATGAAAATATGGCAATAGGTAAAATATCCTTTAAATACTAAACTAATGACTAAGGATTACATAAGAAGGGATAAAACAGTCTTTTTAGTGCTAAAATTCATTTCCGAGGCCCTCTAGGTGAGTGTTTGGGCTGAGCTTTGATTAGATTCACGTGCTATAAGGCCTCTAAGATGTTGAAAACTGGCTAGGGGTTCCTCTATGGGCGTTTGGACACTAGTTTCCTCCTTTGGGCACTGGATGCCTGTAGTGGTGTAGGAGGCTGGCATTGGACGCCAGTTATAAATTGTGAGAAAGCTCTAGAAGTTAGCTTTCTATAGCCGTTGAGAATGCTCCATTTGGACTTCTATAGCTCTAGAAAAGCTCTTCCAAGTGCAAGGATGTCAGATCCGCTCATCATAACACCAAACATAAATTGTTGCTTGTTGATGAGAGGACTTTTGATGGTTTAGAATTCACAAATGAATTCTCGTTGCAAGTATAGTTTCTAAACCAAACAATAGTCCTTTCGTACAAAAATTTGTTTGTCACAAGTAACAAACCCCTAAATTTATAAACCGAAGTATTGAACCTCGGGTCGTTCTCCCTAGGAATTGCAATAAGGTGTCTTGTTATTGGTTATGGAGCATGTTTTGGGGTTTTTGATAAGAGACATAAAATGTAAATAGCAATGAAAATAAACTAATAACTAAAAAGACCTTGGCAAGGTTTGGTGGTCAAGGATCTCTATCCTAATCACTAACCACAACATTAGAATGGCAAGGATCAATCCCACTAAGTCATCCTCTAACTAATAAAGGAAAGTCAAGTGAGCTATGTCAATCCAAGACCATAAGTCCTAGTTCTCCACCAAATCAATTAGTGAGATCTAGCGTTAATGGCTCCCAATCGTCAATCACTTGGACATTAGTAACTCAAGAGTTTCTAAGTTACCTTCCCAAGTCAAGAGCACTAAAATCTACTCTATAATCCAACTAAGCATTTTATCAAACACTTAGAAGGCATAAAAGGAAAGCATAGTAAAATTGCAAGGAATGTAAATCTACACTATTTCATTGAATAAATGTGGGTAAAAGGTGATAAAATCCCTTAAATGAAGCATAAGATAAACCCTACAAATGGGGTTTATCAACCTCCCCACACTTAAACCAAGCATGTCCTCATGCTTGAACCAAGAGAAAGCAAAGGGGTATCAACATTTATTCAAAAAAATCTAACTAAATGCAACCTAAACTATATACAATTATCTACATGAATGCAATTGCTTGGTCAAAATAAATCAATGTCCAAGAAGCATATATGCACAAGGGCTAAAGGTATTAGCAACCATGCCAAACCAGAATTGAATTGAGCTATTAAGTATTTTTACAAACGTGCATGAAGAATGATGATCATAAGTGAAAACATGTAATTGAGCATCAAACCCTCACCGGATGTGTTTGCACTCTATTCGCTCAAGTGTTTAGGTTGATTCACTCAATTCTCCCCTAATCATGCTTTCTAAGATTTGTTTTTCTTCTAACAATCAACATTTATTTCATGCATGCATACAAGTATCATGAGGTCTTTTCATAGGTTGTAATGGGATTAGGGTCAAGGTAGGATGCGTATATGGCCAAGTGAGCTTAAAATTTGAATCTTTGATAAGCTTAAACTTCCCACCTAACCTATGACATCCTATACAATTCAAAACTAACCTAACTACCCATTTTTCACTTTTTAACATACTCATGCATTTTCTTTTCATTTCACAACTCATATGCATTGATCTTTATTGAACTTTACTTTGCTTTGGGACATTTTGTACCCTTTTTATTTCTTTCTTTTTTACTTTTTTTTTCTTTCTTTTTCTATAATTTTTTTCTTTTTTTTCTTTTTTTCTTTTGTTTTTCTCATTTTCTTCTTTCTATATACAAGAACATCAATGCATAAGGTTTTACATTTGATTAATACATGAGCATTGGTGCACGAAATTACAATCACACTTTTGCAACTCCGCACAACTAACCAGCAAGTGCACTGGGTTGTCCAAGTAATACCTTACGTGAGAAAGGGTCAATCCAACGGGGGTTGTCGGCTTGAAGCAAGCTATGGTTATCTTGTAACTCTTAGTCAGGATATCAATAGTTCTCAGATTTAATTGTAAAAAGTAAAAGAACAAGAAATAAATACTTGTTATGCAGTAATGAAGAACAGGTTGAGGCTTTAGAGATGCTTTGTCTTCTGAATCTCTGCTTTCCTACTATCTTCTTCTTCATGCATGCAAGGCTCCTTCCATGGCAAGATTTATGTTGGGCATCACCGTTGTCAATGGCTACTTCCCGTTCTCTCAGTGAAAATGTTCCAAATGCGCTGTCACCGCACGGCTAATCATCTGTCGGTTCTCGATCATGTCGAAATAGGATCCATTGATCCTTTTGCGTCTGTCACACGCCCAACAATCGCGAGTTTGAAGCTCGTCACAGTCATCCCTTCCCAGATCCTACTCAGAATATCACAGACAAGGTTTAGACATTCCGGATCTCAGGAATGGCTGCCAATAATTCTAGCATATACCACGAAGGTTCCAATCTTAGATTAGAAACCCAAGAGATACACATTCAAGCTTGATTGCATGTAGAACGGAGGTGGTTGTCAGGCACGCGTTCATAGGTGAGAATGATGATGATTGTCACAGATCATCACATTCATCAGGTTGAAGTGCGAATGAATATCTTAGAATAGAAGCAAGCGTGATAGAATGGAAAACTGTAGTAATTGCGTTAATTCATGAAGAACAGCAGAGCCCCTCACCCCCAACAATGGGATTTAGAGACTCATGCCGTAGAGAATACAATATGAAATGTGTAAAGTGTCATGAGGTACAAGATGAATCACTAAAAGTAGTTTTTATAGTAAACTGGTGACCTAGGGTTACAGAAAATGAGTAAACTAGGGTGTTTAGTGTAAAAATCCACTTCCGGGGCCCACTTGGTGTGTGCTTGGGCTGAGCATTGAAGCTTTCATGTGTAGAGACTTTTCTTGGAGTTAAACGCCAGCTTTTCTGCCAGTTTGGGCGTTTAACTCCAGTTTTTATGCCAGTTCCGGCGTTAAACGCCAAAATTTCTTGAGCTGACTTGGAACGCCTGTTTGGGCCATCAAATCTCGGGCAAAGTATGAACTATTATATATTTCTGGAAAGCCCAAGATGTATACTTTCCAACGCAATTAAGAGCGCGCCAATTGGGCTTCTGTAGCTCCAGAAAATCCACTTTGAGTGCAGGGAGGTCAGAATCCAACAGCATCTGCAGTCCTTTTTCAGCCTCTGAATCAGATTTTTGCTCAGGTCCCTCAATTTTAGCCAGAAAATACCTGAAATCACAGAAAAATACACAAACTCATAGTAAAGTCCAGAAAAGTGAATTTTAAATAAAAACTAATAAAAATATAATAAAAACTAATTAAAATATACTAAAAACATACTAAAAACAATGCCAAAAAGCGTATAAATTATCCGCTCATCACAACACCAAACTTAAATTGTTGCTTGTCCCCAAGAAACTGAAAACCATATAGGATAAAAAGAATAGAATATACAATGAATTCCAAAAACATCTATGAAGATCAGTATTAATTAGATGAGCGGGGCTTTTAGCTTTTTGCTTCTGAACAGTTTTGGCATCCCCCTTTATCCTTTGAAGTTCAGAATGATTGGCTTCTATAGGAACTCAGAATCTAGATAGTGTTATTGATTCTCCTAGTTAAGTATGTTGATTCTTGAACACAGCTACTTTATGATTCTTGGCCGTGACCCTAAGCATTTTGTTTTCCAATATTACCACCGGATACATAAATGCCACAGACACATAACTGGGTGAACCTTTTCAGATTGTGACTCAGCTTTACTAAAGTCCCCAATTAGAGGTGTCCAGAGCTCTTAAGCACACTCTTTTTCCTTTGGACCACGACTTTAACCGCTCAGTCTCAAGTTTTTACTTGACACCTTCACGCCACAAGCACATGGTTAGGGACAGCTTGGTTTAGCCGCTTAGGCCAGGATTTTATTCCTGTGGGCCCTCCTATTCACTGATGCTCAAAGCCTTGGATCCTTTTTATTTTACCCTTGCCTTTTGGTTTGAAAGACTATTGGCTTTTTCTGCTTGCTTTTTCTCTCTTTTTTTTTTCGCATATACATTTTTTTTTCTGCAAGCCTTTCACTACTTTTTCTTGCTTCAAGAATCAATTTTATGATTTTTCAGCTTATCAAATAACATTTCTCCTTTTCCATCATTCTTTCAAGAGCCAACAATTTTAACATTCAAAAACAACAAATTAAAACATATGCACTGTTCAAGCATTCATTCAGAAAACAAGAGTATTGCCACCACATCAAAATAATTAAACTGTTTTAAAATTTGAAATTCATGTACTTCTTTTTTTTTTTCAATTAAAAAAACTTTTTATTTAAGAAAGCTGATGGATTCATTCTCATACCTTTAAGGCATAAACACTTAGACACTAATAATCATGTAATAAGACACAAACATAAATAAACATAGAGCATAAAAATTCGAAAAACAGAAAATAAAGAACAAAGAAATTAAAGAACGGGTCCACCTTAGTGATGGCGGCTAGTTCTTCCTTTTGAAGATCTTATGGAGTGCTTGAGCTCCTCAATGTCTCTTCCTTGCCTTTGTTGCTCCTCTCTTATAACTCTTTGGTCTTCTCTAATTTCATGGAGGAGGATTTGGTGCTCCACCCTTAGTTGTCCCATATTGGAACTTAATTCTCCTAGGGAGGTATTGATTCGCCCCCAATAATTTTGTGGAGGAAAATACATCCCTTGAGGCATCCCAGGGATTTCATGATGAGGAATTTCCTCATGCTCTTGTTTGCTCCATCCTTTTCTTAGTGATGGGCTTGTCCTCTTCAATGAGGAGTCTTGGCCACAACTTCATAGAAGTGGTCTTGATGGACCTTTGAGATGAATCTCTCCATCTCTCATGACTCGAAGGTGGAAGTAATTGCCTTTCCTTTCCTCTTTCTAGAGGTTTCTTCGGCCTTTGATGCCATAAATGGTTATGGAAAAACAAAAAATCTGAGCTTTTCCACACCAAACTTAAAAGGTTTGCTCGTCCTCGAGCAAAAGAATAAAGGAAGGAGGAGAAGAAGAAGAGATGGAGGAGATGGAGGTGTGTGAATTATTCGGCCAAGGGGGATTTTAGGTGGTTATGATGTGGAAAAGGAAGGAGTGATGGTTTGAAGTTGAGTGGGTGGGTGTAGGTGGGTTGTATGATGGTTTTGGAGGAGTAATAGAGGTGATTGGTGGAGGTTATTTTGGGAAGAGTATTATGAAAAGGTGTGAAGAAGTGAGAAAGTGAGTTGAAGTTGGTGGGGATCCTGTGGGGTCCACAGATCCTGAGGTGTCAAGGATTTCTCATCCCTGCACCAATTAAGCTTGCAAAAACGCCCTTTGCTGCCCATTTCTGGCGTTTAACGCCAGCTTCTTGCCCTTTTCTGGCGTTAAACACCAGTCTGGTGCCCATTTCTGGCATTAAACGCCCAGAATGGTGCCAGACTGGGCGTTTAACGCCCATTCTGCTGCCTTTACTGGCGTTTAATCGCCAGTAGGCTTCTCCTCCAGGGTGTGCTATTTTTCATTCTGTTTTTCAGTTTGTTTTTGCTTTTTCAATTGTTTTTGTGACTTCACATGATCATCAACCTACAGAAAACATAAAATAACAATGGAAAATAGAAATTAACATAGATAAATAAAATTGGGTTGCCTCCCAACAAGCGCTTCTTTAATGTCAGTAGCTTGACAGTGGGCTCTCATGGAGTCTCACAGATACTCAGAGCATGATGATGGCCTCTTAACACCAAACTTAGAGTTTGGTTGTGGCCTTTCAACACCAAACTTAGAGTTTAAATTTGGGGGTTTTATTTGACTCTATATTGAGAGAAGCCTTTCATGCTTCTTTCTTTTCCTGTCTGCAACCCATGGTGCTTCCTGAATGGCGAAGAGTTGCTCATCCGGAAAGGTTTCAGAGATCTTAGTAGGAGGGTGGGACGCCTCTGCTTCTGGTTCTATTCGGGACAGGTGATCAGCTACCTGGTTCTCTGTCCCTTTTCTGTCTCTTATTTCTATATCAAACTCTTGCAGAAGCAACACCCATCTTATGAGCCTAGGTTTTCAATCCTGCTTTGTAAGTAGGTATTTAAGAGCAGCATGGTCAGTATACACAATCACTTTTGAACCTACTAAATAGGATCTAAACTTGTCAACGGCATAAACCACTGCAAGTAACTCTTTTTCTGTGGTTGTGTAATTCTTCTATGCATCATTTAAAACACGGCTAGCATAGTAAATGACATGCAAAAGCTTGTTATGCCTCTGTCCCAACACTGCACCAATGGCATGGTCACTGGCATCACACATTAGTTCGAATGGTAATGTCCAGTCAGGTGCAGAGATGACTGGTGCTGTGACCAGCTTGGCTTTCAGGGTTTCAAACGCCTGCAGACACTCTGTGTCAAACACAAATGGTGTGTCAGTAGCTAGCAGGTTGCTTAGAGGTTTTGCAATTTTTGAAAAATCCTTTATGAACCTCCTATAGAATCCTGCATGTCCCAGAAAGCTTCTGATTGCCTTTACATTGGCAGGTGGTGGTAATTTTTCAATTACTTTCACTTTAGCTTGATCCACCTCTCTTCCCTTGTTTGAAATTTTATGCCCAAGGACAATTCCTTCAGTTATCATGAAGTGACATTTTTCCCAGTTTAAAACTAGGTTGGTCTCTTGGCATCTTTTCAGAACAAGTGCTAAATGGTCAAGACAGGAGCTGAATAAGTCTCCAAATACTGAAAAGTCATCCATGAACACTTCCAGAAATTTTTCCACCATATTAGAGAAAATAGAGAGCATGCATCTCTGAAAGGTCGCAGGTGCATTGCACAGACCAAAAGGCATCCTTCTGTAGGCAAATACTCCAGAAGGACATGTGAATGTTGTTTTCTCTTGGTCCTGAGGATCCACTGTAATTTAATTGTAACCTGAATAGCCATCCAAAAAGAAGTAATATTCATGACCTGCTAGTCTCTCTAGCATCTGGTCTATGAATGGTAAAGGAAAGTGATCCTTTCGGGTGGCTGTATTGAGCCTTCTGTAGTCAATACACATACGCCACCTTGTAACTGTTCTTATAGGAACCAGTTCATTCTTTTCATTATGAACCACAGTCATGCCTCTCTTCTTGGGGACAACGTGGACAGGGCTCACCCAGGGGCTATCAGAAATAGGATAAATAATCCCAGCCTCTAGTAACTTAGTGACCTCTTTCTGCACCACTTCCTTCATGGCTGGATTTAGCCGCCTCTGTAGTTGAACCACTGGCTTAGCATCATCCTCCAATAGGATCTTGTGCATGCATCTTGCTAGGCTAATGCCCTTAAGGTCACTTATGGACCACCCTAGAGCTGTCTTGTATGTCCTTAGCACTTGAATTAGTGCTTTCTCTTCTTGTGGATTTAAAGCAGAGCTTATGATCACTGGAAAAGTGTCACCTTCTCCCAGAAATGCATATTTCAGGCATGGTGGTAGTGGTTTGAGCTTGGGTTTAGGAGGTTTCTCCTCTTCTTGAGGGATTTTCAGAGGTTCTTTTATTTCCTCTTATTCCTCCAGATCAGGTTGAACATCTTTAAAGATGTCCTCTAGCTCTGATTCAAGACTTTCAGTCATATTGACCTCTTCCACCAGGGAGTCAATAATATCAATGCTCATGCAGTCATTTGACGTGTCTGGATGCTGCATAGCCTTGACAACATTTAACTTGAACTCATCCTCATTGACTCTCAGGGTCACTTCCCCTTTTTGGACATCAATGAGAGTTCGTCCAGTTGCTAGAAAAGGTTTTCCTAGAATCAGAGTTGCACTTTTGTGCTCCTCCATTTCCAGCACTACAAAGTCAGTGGGAAAGGAAAATGGCCCAACCTTGACAATCATGTCGTCAATTATGCCTGATGGGTATTTAATGGAGCCATCAGCAAGTTGAAGACATATCCGAGTTGGTTTGACCTCTTCAGTCAAGCCAAGCTTTCTGATGGTGGATGCAGGTATTAGATTGATACTTGCTCCAAGGTCACATAGAGCTGTCTTAGTACAAGCACCCTCTATTGTGCATGGTATCATAAAGCTCCCTGGATCTTGAAGCTTCTTGATGTGCGGAAAACGATCTGACACAAAACTCACCGGCAAGTGTACCGGGTCGCATCAAGTAATAATAACTCACACGAGTGAGGTCGATCCCACAGGGATTGAAGGATTGAGCAATTTTTGTTTAGTGGTTGATTTAGTCAAGCGAATCAAGATTTGGTTGAGTGATTGTAACTTGCAGAAACTAAATTTGCTTGGAAAGTAAAGGGAGATAGGTAAAGTGTAGTAAATTAAAGAGCAGGAAAGTAAAGAAGCAGATTCTTAAAGTGCAAGTAATATAAATTGCAGAAACTTAGATTGCAAGAAATGTAAATGGCTGAAGCTTAAAGTGCAAGAAATGTAAATTGCTTGAATCATAAAAGGAATTGGAAATTGGGATTGCAGAATCTGAACAAGAACAACTAAATTGCATTAAACATAAAAGAGAAAATCTAAGTGCAGTGAAGTGGATCTTAACAGAAAAGTAAAATGACTTGAAGAATTTAAAAGCAGGAAAGCAGTGCTTAATTTGCAGCAAAGTAAAAGAGGTTGAAGATCTCAGAAGTGGAAGAGACTAGATAACAATTCTAGATCTCAAATCCTTCCTTGATCCAACAAGAACAATTGCAAGAGAAATGAAGAAAAGTGGATTGCAGAAATTGTAGAAGAAGAAGCAGTAAAGGGAAATTGGAATTCAATTATGCAGAAAATTAAAACAAGATCTCAAGGTGAGATTGAAACAGAAGTTCTTCAATTCTCCACCCAAGATCCAAAGCAAGGAAATAAAAGAGTGTTCAAGCAAGAACCAAGAAGAAGAGAGATCAATTCTCCTCCAAGTTCTCTAAAATCTCAACTCAAAAACAAAAGCTCAAAAATGAAAAATGAAAGTTCAAAGAAAAATTCAAAATAAAATTTAGCTCCCTAATTACATCAAACTAACTCCTATTAATACACTTTCTATTCTTGGATATTGGAATTTGGATGGGCTTTTGATTTGGTGAAGGAATGAAGTAAGTTGGAATTTTAAATTTCAATTTCAGCCCAAATGCATCTCCCAGGGGAATGCTCAGCTCACAAAGTGAGCTGAGCTTTGTGCCTTGCATAGCGTGTCTTGCTGGTAGGGAAGCATCAGGGGAGAGCTCAGCTCACTTTGTGAGCTGAGCGCTAGTGTCTTGGTGCCAATTTGTGCGCGCCTTGTGCTGCCCAGGACCGTGTCATGCGCGCTCCACTCTTTTCCTGGCCGTGTCAAGATGTGTTGCATGTGCCCATGGATAGTGCTCAGCTCACTTTGTGAGCTGAGCTTTGGTGCATCCAAGGAAGGGTCCTTGGTTCGAAACTTGGAGGAAGCATGCGCTGGAGCTTTTCCTTGGTTTTCTTGTGATGCCTTGCTTCCTTGTTTCCTCATGGTGGTGAGTTCGAACCTTGAGGAGTGCATTTGGCCATTTTTTGCTTATTTTCCTTAGTGAGTAGCGCCTCTCCCATCCCCCTTGGTCATGAGTTCAAGTCTTGGAGCATGCATTTGCAAATCATTTTCTTTGAATTATTTCCTCAATGCTCTCGATAATGCTCACTTTGTGAGCTGAGCTTGGTTCCTCATTTTCTTATTTCTTGGCCTTGTGTTGTGCTCAGCTCACAAAGTGAGCTGAGCTTTGTGCCTTGGTCTCCTGGAAGCAAGTGTAGCGCTCACTTAGTGAGCTTTGGAGAGAGCTTCATGGTTTTGTTGCACCACACTTCCTCCTTTCTTGGCCACACTTTTTCTCCATTGAGCCACGCTTCCTTCTTTTCTTCTTTTCTTCACCTACAATTAATCAAAACAACCAATCAAAGTATCACCAAATTCACAAGGTCTATTAATCATTAAAAATCAATTAAATTTAGCTTAAACCTCATGATTTAGCATCAATTTCATGGTGGTTGTTTGATTCAAAGAAGTCATGCATTTTCATTCCAAATTACTTACTTAGAGTGCAAGAAAGTGCATAAACCAAATGAAAAACAAAGAAAAAGGCTAGTAAAACTAGACTATAATGACTTGTCATCACTTCTCTGGTAAGCTTTTCAAAATAACTGCACTGCATTCTTCAGTGAGAAACACTTTTTCAGTTTCTCTCCAATCCTTCTTATGAGTTAAGATCTCTTTCATGAACTTAGCATAAGAGGTTATTTGCTCAAGTGCCTCTGCAAATGGGATCTTTATCTCAAGAGTCCTGAGATAGTCTGCAAAGCGGGCAAATTGTTTATCCTGCTCCGCTTGGCGAAGTTTCTGAGGATAAGGCATCTTGGCTTTATATTCTTCAACCTTAGTTGCTGCAGGTTTATTCCCTACAGAGGTGGTTGGAGAAGCCTTCTTAGAGGGGTTACTATCAGCACTTGCAGGTGTCTGATCCCTCATTGGCATTTGAACGCCAGGATTGGGCATCCACTGGGCGTTTAACGCCAGTCTTTCACCCTTTTCTGGCGTTTGAACGCTAGAATTATTCCTCTCTGGGCTCTTGCTGTCCTCAGAGGGATTTTGGGCAGTGGTTTGGTCATCCTCTGTCATTTGTTCCTTTCTTGACTTTTTGCTACTTTGAGCTGAGTTATTCAATGTCTTCCCGCTCCTTAGTTGGACAGCTTGGCATTTTTCTGTTATCTGTTTAGATAGCTGCTGTCTTGTCTGATTCAATTGTGCTTCTATATTCTTGTTAGCATTTTTAGTTTCTTGGAGCATCTCTTTGAATTCTGCTAATTGTTTTGTCATAAGGAGTAATTGCTGATTAAGTTCAACAATCTGTTCTTGAGGATTAGGATCAGTAGTTACTACTGTAGCCTCTTCTTTTATGGAGGACTCACTATTTGAGTACAGATGTTGATTTCTAGCAACTGTATCTATGAGTTCTTGAGCCTCTTCAATTGTTTTTCTCATGTGTATAGATCCACCATAACTGAGTAGTCTAGAGACATCTGAGCTTTTTCTGTAAGTCCATAGTAGAAGATGTCTAACTGTACCCACACTGAAAACATTTCAGAGGGACATTTTCTTAGCATCCCTCTGTACCTCTCCCAAGCATTATAAAAAGATTCATGATCTTCTTGTTTAAATCCTTGGATGTCCAGCGTTAGCTGTGTCATCCTTTTTGGAGGGTAAAATTGATTCAGGAATTTGTCTGTTAATTGTCTCCATGTTTTTATGCTTGCTATGGGTTGGTTATTTAACCACATCTTAGCTTGATCTTTTACAGCAAATGGAAACAATAATAATCTATAGACATCCTGATCCACTTCTTTATCACGTATTGTGTCAGCAATTTGTAAGAACTGTGCCAGAAACTCAGTAGGTTCTTCTTGTGGAAGACCGGAATACTGGCAATTTTGCTACACCATGATAATGAGCTGAGGATTTAGCTCAAAACTGCTTGCTTTGATGGGAGGTATACAGATGCTACTCCCATATGCAGCTGTAATGGGGTTAGCATATGACCCCGGAGTCCTTCTGGACTGTTCATTCCACTTATGTCCATGATGGAGAAAAGAGAATTGATATGAATTGCAAATAAATTATATTTTTATTTTTTTATTTATTTAATTAAAAGTGACCGAAAATAATAAAATAAAATAAAAGGAAAATAAAATAAAATTTCGAAAACAAAAACAAAATAAAATCAAAGCAAATTGAAAACTGAATTAATTAATTAATTAAAAAGATTTTGAAATTAGCAATTAAAAAGATATGATTGAAAATTATTTTGAAGAAGATATGATTGAGAAGATATGATTACAAATTAGAAAAAAAAGATATGATTGAAAAGATATGATTGAAGAAATTAAAAAGATTTGATTTTTGAAAAAGATTTGAAAAGATCAACTTTTGAAATTAGAATATTGACTTGACTAAAAAAAAGATATGATTTTGAAAATCTTTGACTAAATTAATGCAAAATTTCGAAATTTATGAGTAAAATAAGGAAAGGATATTTTTTTATTTTTGAATTTTAATGCAGAAAGAGAAAAACAACAAAATGACACTAAACTTAGAAATTTTAGATCAAAACACAAAGAACAAACAAGAAAACTTTGAATGTCAAGATGAACACTAAGAACACTTTGAAGATCAAGATGAACACCAAGAACTAATTTTTGAAAAAATTTTTAAGTAAATAAAAGCACAAAAACACCAAACTTAAAATTTTTAGAAAATCAAACACAAATTTTCGAAAATTTAAGGGAAAACACAAAGAAGACACCAAACTTAGAATTTTTAAAGATAAAGAAAGAACTAGGGACATGCAAATTCGAAAAAATTAAAAGAAAATAAAAGCATGTAATTGACACCAAACTTAAAATATGAAACTAAACTCAAATAAAAGACTCTAAACCAACAAAAATAAAATATTCCTAATCTAAGCAACAAGATAAACCGTCAGTTGTCGAAACTCGAACAATCCCCGGCAACGGCGCCAAAAACTTGGTGCACGAAATTACAATCACACTTTTGCAACTCCGCACAACTAACCAGCAAGTGCACTGGGTCGTCCAAGTAATACCTTACGTGAGTAAGGGTCGATCCCACAGAGATTGTCGGCTTGAACCAAGCTACGGTTATCTTGTAACTCTTAGTCAGGATATCAATAATTCTCAGATTTAATTGTAAAAAGTAAAAGAACAAGAAATAAATACTTGTTATGCAGTAATGAAGAACAGGTTGAGGCTTTGGAGATGCTTTGTCCTCTAAATCTCTGCTTTCCTACTATCTTCTTCTTCATGAACGCAAGGCTCCTTCCATGGCAAGCTTTATGTTGGGCATCACCATTGTCAATGGCTACTTCCCGTCCTCTCAGTAAAAATGTTCCAAATGCGCTGTCACCGCACGGCTAATCATCTGTCGGTTCTCGATCATGTAGGAATAGGATCCATTGATCCTTTTGCGTCTGTCACACGCCCAAAAATTGAGAGTTTGAAGATCGTCACAGTCATCTCTTCCTAGATCCTACTCAGAATACCACAGACAAGGTTTAGACGTTCCAAATCTCTGGAATGGCTGCCAATAATTCTAGCCTATACCACGAAGGTTCCAATCTTAGATTAGAAACCCAAGAGATACACATTCAAGCTTGATTACATGTAGAACAGAGGTGGTTGTCAGGCACGCGTTCATAGGTGAGAATGATGATGATTGTCACGGATCATCACATTCATCAGGTTGAAGTGCGAATGAATATCTTAGAATAGAAGCAAGCGTGATAGATTGAAAAACAGTAGTAATTGCATTAATTCATGAAGAACAGCAGAGCTCCTCAACCCCAACAATGGGGTTTAGAGACTCATGCCGTAGAAAATACAATATGAAACGTGTAAAGTGTCATGAGGTACAAGATGAATCACTAAAAGTAGTTTTATAATAAATTGGTGACCTAGGGGTTACAGAAAATAAGTAAGCTAGGGTGTTTAGTGTAAAAATCCACTTCCAGGGCCCACTTGGTGTGTGCTTGGGCTGATCATTGAAGCTTTCATGTGTAGAGACTTTTCTTGGAGTTAAACGCCAGCTTTTGTGCCAGTTTGGGCGTTTAACTCCAGTTTTTATGCCAGTTCCGGCGTTAAACGCCAGAATTTCTTGAGCTGACTTGGAACGCCTGTTTGAGCCATCAAAGCTCGGGAAAAGTATGGACTATTATATATTGCTGGAAAGCCCAGAATGTCTACTTTCCAACGCAATTGAGCGCGCGCCAATTGGGCTTCTGTAGCTCCAGAAAATCCACTTTGAGTGCAGGGAGGTCAGAATCCAACAGCATCTGCAGTCCTTTTTCAGCCTCTGAATCAGATTTTTGCTCAGGTCCCTCAATTTCAGCCAGAAAATACCTGAAATCACAGAAAAACACACAAACTCATAGTAAAGTCCAGTAAAGTGAATTTTAAATAAAAACTAATAAAAATATAATAAAACTAATTAAAATATACTAAAAACATACTAAAAACAATACCAAAAAGCGTATAAATTATCCGTTCATCAAGCATGTACCCAATTCCCAATAATTTCAATAAAAATACCTTTTTTATTCACCCAATGTCCCAAGTTTTCCCACACTTGAATGATACACACTCACTAGCCTAAGCAAATCAAAGATCCAAATTGAGAACATTTATTGTTTTTCGCTTTAAGGATTGTAATGTGCTAAATTGAAAAACAAGTGGGTTAATCGCAGGCTCAAATTGGCTAACAAAGGAAGATAAAAGGTAAGGCTTTTTGGGTAAGTGAGATAAATGAAATGATGGCCTCAATCATATAAATGAATGAATACACAAAATAATGGACATAAAGAATTAAACAAATCAAAGATCACAATCATAGAAAGAGAATAATACACACAAAATGGGAAAATAAGTGGTTATAAGATGTAACCACACCGTTAGGCTCAAATCTCACTTGCTTGTGTTCTTAGCTCAAAAAACCATATTCCACTATATATATAATTCAAGCAAGTTTAATGAAAAAATTTTTTACTCAAATCAATTGGTGCCCTATAGATAGAAATCTTGAGGAACCTCATTATTTTGACTAAGCTTATTATGTATATATATGCAAAAATAAGAAAATGCAAGTAAAAATTCTAAAAACCTAAAATAAAATGCAAAAGTGTTAGAATTAGAAACTTATCACCCAAAATCACCGATCGGTCGGACGAACTCCCCACACTTAAAAGTTTGCACTGTCCTCGGTGCATTTGAAGATGAGCAAGGGATACGGCGACTTTCCGGGTTGCTACTTTCAGCTGGTAGATCAACCGTTTGCTGTGTGTTCTTTTTTCCGCTTCCATTTTTGCTTGTGCTGCATTAATCATGAAAAACAAAAATATAACACCATAAGATGAGAAAATACAAAAGCAAGGAAGCATACATTGTTGGAATGAGGTAATAATCACTAGAATTGAGTGAGTGAATATAACCTCAAATATAGAATCCAACAAAGATTATAGACATAATGATATTGAGATAACATCCCATTTAGTACTCAGCAACAATTAATGGTAAATAAGATTAATAATCCAATACTTACAATAAAAAAGAGAAAATGAAATGAAAACTAAACTAACTATCTAATCAACTAACTAACGAACTAATTAACTAACTAAGTAACTAATTAACTAACTAACTAACTAATTATCTGACTAAAAGAAATGGTTATCAATGGTGTTTGGGAGTGTTGGATGAAGGGTAGAAGAAGGGAAGAAGAAAGGAGAAGGAAAGAAATGGAAAGAGGAGAAGAAAAGAAATGTGTTGAAAGAAGGACATCCGCGCGTACGTGCGGATGGTGCGCGCCCGCGGATGGCTCTTTTTTTTTCCTCGAAAGTGACGCGTACGTGTCATGTACGCGTACGCGCGAGTGGTTTTGTGCCAAAGGCACAATGCTAGCGCAGCATTCACACAACTCTCGGGTTTTTGGCATGGGGGTGGAATTTCTCGATCCACACGTGTGCCTACATGGCGCGTGCCCACGGATAGGTGAAAATGCTTGATGCACGCGTACGTGCGCAGTGCGCGTACGCGCAGATGGTGCTCTTTTTTTTTCAAAATTTTTCTATGTTTTTGTACCAATCCAAGCATTCCAAACCTCCAAACAACTACTAAGACACCATAAAACCTTATTTAACATACTAAACTACCAAACAAACTCAACAAATCAATTAAAACATGAAATTAAACTATTTTAACCAATATGCGCAAAAGAGGAAAAAAATAAAGATTTTACCATGGTGGGGTGTCTCCTACCTAGAACTTTTATTTATTGTCCTTAAGTTGGACTTATGGGGAGCTTCTTATCAAGGAGGCTTGTGCTTGAAGCTATCTTTGAATATCCACCAATGCTTGAATCTCCAATAAGCTCCATTCTTCAAAGTTAATATCTTCAAGCCTTGACGGAGTTCTTCACAAACCATGGGCTCCCTAATTTGATTTTCCTTGTGCGATTCGGGATCCCACATTTTGTTTTGACACCCGTCCTTGAGTTGGTCATCATTATTCCATCTGGGTGGCATGGTCTTGGAATTCTCAAAGAAGCTTCCAAACAACTTCCTAAACCCATGCAATTTAGTTCCACACCAACCATTGCTCTTGAATTTTGAGCTTGCAACCGTCATGAGCTTAGAATGATGTTTCCAACTACTACACAACTCTCTTCTACTTTTAACTCTATAAAGAGCTCTAAGTTGACTATCATTTTCAATCAAACCATATTCAAGTGAGAAAGTAAAGCTTAGGGATAAGAATTTTACCCACTTGAATGTTTTGTTGGATGGTGAGTTGGGGAGGAAAACCTCCCCACACTTAGACAATGCGAGGTCTACTTCTTTAGGCTCTTCTTTAGTTGTTTCCACCTCTTCGTAGGCTTCTTCAATTTCAACCTTTTCCCTTTTATCACTTGGCTTGGTGTTGTCTTCAAGAACTTCAATTTCTTGCCCAATCGGAGGTGATTCAATTTTGGATATGAATTCATTGATGAATGAATCCATCTGTTGATCAACCTCTTCATATTCTTCAATTTCGATATACACCATGCCAACTTTTTCCTTTTGGTGGTTCTCTTCCAATTCACTCTCTTCTTCATTGCTCACCAAGGGTATGGGAGGTTGTGCACATTCTTCAATAGTTTCAACTCCATGTCCAATGGGAGAGGATTCAATTGTAGATAGAAATTCACCCATGATTGAATCTATTTCTTGATAAACCTCTTTCAAGTCTCCAACTATGATATGCCTTGGAGGTTGCGCACCCTCCTCAACATCAATATCAAGCTTCTTGGAAGAGTGCTCTATGATGCTACATTCCCATGGACTTTCAATATCTCCTAAATCTTCAACCACTTCTTCCTTTTCTTCAACGATCATAGGCTCCTCCAATTGTTCCAATACAAAGTAACATCCCTCATTTCCCACCGGAGTTTCCAATCTCTCCTTTATGCTATGCTCTTCAATTGATTTTTCACATGTAGCTATGGAAACACCATGAGTGTTCAAGCATTGGTAGGCTAAAGTGTGAACTACCTTGGTCAAGTAAGTCACAAACTCTAGGGTGTTCCTTTGCATATCCGCTTGTCCTTGAAGTAGCAAGGTAAGAGAATCATCTATTAGGGCTTGGGGTGGATAAGAGGGTTCATCATTTTGGAGAGAGGGTTCATAGTAGGAAGATGATTCTTCTTGGTAAGGGTATAGAGATGGTGTGCATTGAGGTGGTTCTTGGTAATAGTTATGATGGAATTGTGGTGGTTCCAAAGGTTCTTGCTCATAAAGGTTATGAGAATATGGTATGGGTGTTTGGTTATATGATGGATATGGATCATAAGAAGGTGTTTGGTAATGAGAGGCTTGTGAGAATGGTTGAGGTTCATGTTGAGGATGGGAATCATAGGCATATGATGGTGGTACTTGATTGTCATAAAAAGATTCACCATAGCCATTGAATTGACATGCATTAGGATGGTGATTATACCTATATGTATCCGGAGGTTGTTGCCAATAGGAGTGATCAATTCCTTGAGGCTCCTCCCATCTTTGTTGGTTCCATCCTTGATGCATGTTGTCATTGAAGTTCACATTTCCTACAACACAATTAGAACCAAACTCATAGCCAAGGTGAGAATTCATAATGAAAAAACAAAATAAAACTAACAAAATCTAGGAAACAAGCAAAATACAAGCCTATTCACACTATTCACATATATACAATAACCAATATCATAACACCATTGTAATTCCCTGGCAACGGCGCCATTTTGATGAGAGGACTTTTGATGGTTTAGAATTCACAAATGAATTCTCGTTGCAAGTATAGTTTCTAAACCAAACAATAGTCCTTTCATACAAAAATTTGTTTGTCACAAGTAACAAACCCCTAAATTTATAAACCGAAGTATTGAACCTCGGGTCGTTCTCCCTAGGAATTGCAATAAAGTGTCTTGTTATTGGTTATGGAGCATGTTTTGGGGTTTTTGATAAGAGACATGAAATGTAAATGACAATGAGGATAAACTAATAACTAAAAAGACCTTGGCAAGGTTTGGGGGTCAAGGATCTCTATCCTAATCACTAACCACAACATGAGAATTGGCAAGTATAAACCCCACTAAGTCATCCTCTAACTAATAAAGGAAAGTCAAGTGAGCTATGTCAATCCAAGACCATAAGTCCTAGTTCTCCACCAAATCAATTAGTGAGATCTAGCGTTAATTGCTCCCAATCGTCAATCACTTGGACATTAGTAACTCAAGAGTTCCTAATTTACCTTCCCAAGCCAAGAGCACTAAAATCTACTCTATAATCCAACTAAGCATTTTATCAAACACTTAGAAGGCATAAAAGGAAAGCATAGTAAAATTGCAAGGAATGTAAATCTACACTAAAATCCAACCAAGCATTTCATCAAACACTTGGAAGGCATAAAAGGAAAACATAGTAAAATAGCAAGAAAAGTAAATCTACACTACTCAATTTCAAGAAATTAAATAACAACAAATCAAATGAACAATAAAGGAACATGAATCATAAATTGCATTAAAGGAAAATAGAAGAAACAAAAGTGCATCAACATAAAAGTAGAGAATTACATGAATTAAATGCAAAACTAGAAAGAGGAAAGGTAGAAGAAAAAGAATTGCAATGAGAAAAGTAAATCAAAGCAAGAAATCAAACTAGATCTAAGAGTTCCTAATCTAGATCTAACCTACTCCTAATTCTAGAGAGAAGAGAGAGCTTCTCTCTCTAGAAACTAACTAAAGCATAATAAAACTAAAATAAAACTAAACTAATGACTAGATATCTCATCCCTCTTCAATCCTTGGGTTAAATAGCATCAGAAATGAGTTGGATCGGGCCCACAAGGCTTTAGAATTCGCTGGTCACTAATTTGCTTTTAATGAATCACGTGCAAATCGGTGCGTACACGTACATGCCACGTGTGCGCCCTTTAAACGTAATGAAACTATAGCAAATATTATATCATTTCGAAACCCCGGATATTAGCTTTCCAACACAACTGGAACCGCATCATTTGGACCTCTGTAGCTCAAGTTATGGTCGATTAACTGCGAAGAGGTCGGCTTGACGGCTTTTGCGATTCCTTCATTTCTTCATGAGTTCTCCATTTTTACATGCTTTTCCTTCATTCCCTTGATCCAATATTTGCCTCCTAAACCTGAAATCATTTAACAAACATATCAAGGCATCTAATGGAATCAAGGTGAATTAAATTTAGCTATTCTATGTCCTAAAAAGCATGTGTTCACTCTTAAGCACAATTAAAGGAGAATTTACAAAACCATGCTATTTCATTGAATAAATGTGGGTAAAAGGTGATAAAATCCCTTAAATGAAGCATAAGATAAACCCTACAAATGAGGTTTATCACTTGTCCCCAAGCAACTAAAAACACAATTGGAAAAAAAGCAGAGTAAGATACAATAAATCTCCGAGTTTTCAATAAAGCTTAGTTTCAATTAGATGAGCAGGACTTAGTAACTTTTTACTTCTGAATAGTTTTGGCATCTCACTATCCATTGAAACTCAGAATGGTTGGTCTCTTTAGAAACTTGGAATCCAGATGATATTATTGACTCTCCTAGTTCTGTTCTTTTTATTCTTGAACACAGCTTTCAGAGTCTTGGCCGTGACCCTAAGCACTTTGTTTTCCAGTATTACCACCGGATACATAAATACCACTGACATTTTAACTGGGTGAACCCTTTCAAATTGGGATTCAACTTTGCTAGAATCCCCATATAGAAGTGTCCAGAGTTCTTAAGCACACTCTTAGGATCTTTAGATCCTTTTACGCTTGCCTTTTGGTTTAAAGGGTTACTGGCTTTTTGCTCTTGCCTTTTAGTTTAAAGAGCTATTGACTTTTTCTGCTTTTTATTTATTTATTTATTTATTTATTTCGCAATTTTTCTATTTTTTCGCATGCAGATATTATTTTTTTTCTTTTTCCACATGCTTTTTCTTTTTCTTTTTGCTGCTTTTTCTTACTTCAAGAATCAATTTATTTGGATTTTTCAGATTATCAACAATACTTTTCCTTTTTCATCATTCTTTCAAGAGCCAACATTCCAAAATTTCAACTTCAAATATGCACTGTTTATTCATAGATTCAGAAAACAAAAGCAATGCCACCACATCAAGATAATTGAACTATTGTTATTATAAACTTGAAATTCATGTACCTCTCAATTCTTTTCAAATAAAATTTTCTTTTAAGCAAGGTGAGAGACATATGGAATATTTTATAACTTTAAGACATAAATGAACATGATCATGCAATAGGAATAAGAGAACAGACAGAAAAACATAACAGAAAATAGAAAAATAACATAAGAAAAGGATATTAAGAGAACGAATCCACCTTTAATAGTGGCGGCTAGTGCTCCTCCTTGAGGATCCAATGTAGTGCTTGATCTCTTCAATGTCACTTCTTTGCCTTTTTTGTTCTTCCCTCGTAGCCCTTTTGTCTTCTCTAATTTCATTAAGGATGGTTGAATGCTCTTGATGCTGTATCCTCAACTGATTCATGTTAGAGCTCAATTCTACCATGGAAGTATGCCATTGATCCCAATAGCTTTGAAGAGGAAAATACATCTCTTGAGATATCTCAAGGATCTCATGCTGAGGCGGCTGCACAGGCTCATGTGCATGTGGTGCATGAAATTACAATCACACTTTTGCAACTCCGCACAACTAACTAGCAAGTGCACTGGGTCGTCCAAGTAATACCTTACATGAGTAAGGGTTGATCCCATGGAGATTGTCGACTTAAAGCAAGCTATGGTTATCTTGTAACTCTTAGTCAGGATATCAATAATTCTCAGATTTAATTGTAAAAAGTAAAAGAACATGAAATAAATACTTGTTATGCAGTAATGAAGAACATGTTGAGGCTTTGGAGATGCTTTGTCTTCTAAATCTCTACTTTCCTACTATCATCTTCCTCATGCACGCAAGACTCCTTCCATGGCAAGCTTTATGTTGGGCATCACCGTTGTCAATGGCTACTTCCCGTCCTCTCAGTGAAAATGTTCCAAATGCGCTGTCACCGCACGGCTAATCATCTGTCGGTTCACGATCATGTCGGAATAGGATCCATTGATCCTTTTGCGTCTGTCACTACGCCCAACACTCGCGAGTTTGAAGCTCGTCATAGTCATCCCTTCCCAGATCCTACTCAGAATACCACAGACAAGGTTTAGACGTTCCGGATCTCAGGAATGGCCGCCAATAATTCTAGCTTATACCATGAAGACTCTGATCTGAATCATGAGGCTAAGAGATATGCATTCAATCTAAGATAGAACGGAGGTGGTTGTCTGGCATGCGTTCATAGGTGAGAATGATGATGAGTGTCACGGATCATCACATTCATCAGGTTGAAGTACGAATGAATATCTTAGAATAGAAGCAAGCGTGATAGAATGGAAAACAGTAGTAATTGCATTAATTCATGAAGAACAGCAGAGCTCCTCACCCCCAACAATGGGGTTTAGAGACTCATGCCGTAGAAAATACAATATGAAACGTGTAAAGTGTCATGAGGTACCAGATGAATCGCTAAAAGTAGTTTTTATAGTAAACTAGTGACCTAGGGTTATAGAAAATGAGTAAGCTAGGGTGTTTAGTGTAAAAATCCACTTCTGGGGCCCACTTGGTGTGTGCTTGGGCTGAGCATTGAAGCTTTCATGTGTAGAGACTTTTCTTGGAGTTAAACGCCAGCTTTTGTGCCAGTTTGGGCGTTTAACTCCAGTTTTTATGCCAGTTCTGGCGTTAAACGCCAGAATTCTTGAGCTGACTTGGAACGCCCGTATGGGGCATCAAATCTCGGAAAAAGTATGGACTATTATATATTTCTGGAAAGCCCAGGATGTCTACTTTCCAACGCAATTAAGAGCGCGCCGATTGGGCTTCTGTAGCTCCAGAAAATCTACTGAGTGAAGGGAGGTCAGAATCCAACAACATCTGCAGTCCTTTTTCAGCCTCTGAATCAGATTTTTGCTCAGGTCCCTCAATTTCAGCCAGAAAATACCTGAAATCACAGAAAAATACACAAACTCATAGTAAAGTCCAGAAAAGTGAATTTTAAATAAAAACTAATAAAAATATAATAAAAACTAATTAAAATATACTAAAAACATACTAAAATTATCCACTCATCACAACCAAACTTAAATTGTTGCTTGTCCCCAAGCAACTGAAAATCAAATAGGATAAAAAGAAGAGAATATACAATGAATTCCAGAAACATCTATGAAGATCAGTATTAATTAGATGAGCGGGGCTTTTGGCTTTTTGCTTCTGAACAGTTTTGGCATCTCACTTTATCCTTTGAAGTTCAGAATGATTGGCTTCTATAGGAACTCAGAATCCAGATAGTGTTATTGATTCTCCTAGTTAAGTATGTTGATTCTTGAACACAGCTACTTTATGAGTCTTGGCCATGACCCTAAGCATTTTGTTTTCCAGTATTACCACTGGATACATAAATGCCACAGACACATAACTGGGTGAACCTTTTCAGATTGTGACTCAGCTTTGCTAGAGTCCCCAATTAGAAGTGTCCAGAGCTCTTAAGCACACTCTTTTTGCTTTGGACCATGACTTTAACCGCTCAGTCTCAAGTTTTCAATTGACACCTTCATGCCACAAGCACATGGTTAGGGACAACTTGGTTTAGCCGTTTAGGCCAGGATTTTATTCCTGTGGGCCCTCCTATCCACTGATGCTCAAAGCCTTGGATCCTTTTTATCACCCTTGCCTTTTGGTTTAAAGGGGTATTGGCTTTTTCTGCTTGCTTTTCTTTTTCTTTCTCTTTCTTTTATTATTATTATTATTTTTTTTCGCTTCTTTTTTTTTTCTTCTTTTTTTTTTCTGCAAGCTTTTCGCTGCTTTTTCTTGCTTCAAGAATCAATTTTATGATTTTTCAGATTATCAAATAACATTTCTCCTTTTTCTATCATTCTTTCAAGAGCCAACAATTTTAACATTCATAAACAATCAAATTCAAAAATATGCACTGTTCATGCATTCATTCAGAAAACAAGAGTATTGCCACCACATCAAAATAATTAAATTGTTTTAAAATTCGAAATTCATGTACTTCTTTTTCTTTTTCAATTAAAAACATTTTTTATTTAAGAAAGGTGATGGATTCATTTTCATTGCTTTAAGGCATAGACACTTAGACACTAGTGATCATGTAATAAAGACACAAACATAAATAAACATAAAGCATAAAAATTCGAAAAACAGAAAATAAAGAACAAGAAAATTAAGGAATGGGTCCACCTTAGTGATGGCGGCTTGTTCTCCCTCTTGAAGATCTTATAGAGTGTTTGAGCTCCTCAATGTCTCTTCCTTGCCTTTGTTGCTCCTCTCTCATGACTCTGAGTTGGAGTCCATTGCCTTCTCTTTCCTCTTCCTAAAGGTTTCTCCGGCCTTAGGTGCCATAAATGGTTATAGAAAAACGAAAAGCAATGCTTTTACCACACCAAACTTAGAAAATTTGCTTGTCCTCGAGCAAAAGAAGAAAGAAAAGAGTAGAAGAAGAAGAAATGGAGGAGATGGAGGTGGGTTGGTGTTCGGCCAAGGGGGAGAAGTAGTGTGGATGAAGTGTGAAAATAAGGGGGTGAAGAAGGGTTTATGGTTTGGTCATTATGGGTGGGTTTTGGGAGAGAAAAGTGGTTCGAATTCGAATTGTGAGGTAGGTGGGGTTTTATGAAGGATGGATGTGAGTGGTGAAGAGAATGGTGGGATTTGATAGGTGCGGGGTTTTTGGGAAAGAGGTATTGAGGTGATGGGTGAATGGGTGAAGAAGAGAGAGAGAGGTGGGGTAGGTGGGGATCCTGTGGAGTCCACAGATCCTGAGGTGTCAAGGATTTCTCATTCATGCACCAAGTGGCGTGCAAAATGCCCTTTTCTGCCAATCTTGGCGTTAAACGCCAGGCTGCTGCCCATTTCTGGCGTTTAACGCCAGCTTCTTGCCTTTTTCTGGCGTTAAACGCCAATCTAGTGCCCATTTCTGGCGGTAAACACCCAGAATGGTGCCAGACTGGGCGTTTAACGCCCATTTTGCTACCCTCACTGGCGTTTAAATGCCAGCAAGTTTCTCCTCCAGGGTGTGCTATTTTTCATTCTATTTTCATTCTGTTTTTGCTTTTTCGATTGTTTTTGTGACTTCACATGATCATCAACCTACAAAAAACATAAATTAACAATGGAAGATAGAAATTAGCATAGATAAGTAAAATTGGGTTGTCTCCCAACAAGCGCTTCTTTAATGTCGATAGCTTGACAGTGGGCTCTCATGGAGCCTCACAGATACTCAGAGCATGATGATGGCCTCTTAACACCAAACTTAGAATTTGGTTGTGGCCTCCCAACACCAAACTTAGAGTTTGAATGTGGGGGTTTTATTTGACTCTGTATTGAGAGAAGCCTTTCATGCTTCTTCCCTTTCCTGTCTGCAACCCATGGTGCTTCCTGAATGGCGAAGAGTTGCTCATCTGGAAATGTTTCAGAGATCTCAGTAGGAGGGTGGGACGCCCCTGCTACTGGTTCTATCTGGGACAGGTGATCAGCTACCTGGTTCTCTGTCCCTTTTCTGTCTCTTATTTCTATATCAAACTCTTGCAGAAGCAACACCCATTTTATGAGCCTAGGTTTTGAATCCTGCTTTGTGAGTAGGTATTTAAGAGCAGCATGGTCAGTATACACAATCACTTTTGAACCTACTAAATAGGATCTAAACTTGTCAATGGCATAAACCACTGCAAGTAACTCTTTTTCTGTGGTTGTGTAATTCTTCTGTGCATCATTTAAAATACGGCTAGCATAGTAAATGACGTGCAGAAGCTTGTTATGCCTCTATCCCAACACTGCACCAATGGCATGGTCACTGGCATCACACATTAGTTCAAATGGTAATGTCCAGTCTGGTGCATAGATGACTGGTGCTGTGACCAGCTTAGCTTTCAGGGTTTCAAACGCTTGCAGACACTTTGTGTCAAATACAAATAGCGTGTTAGCAGCTAGCAGATTGCTCAGAGATTTTGCAATTTTTGAAAAATCCTTTATAAACCTCCTGTAGAATCCTGCATGTCCCAAAAAGCTTCTGATTGCCTTTACATTGGCAGGTGGTGGTAATTTTTCAATTACTTCCACTTTAGCTTGATCCACCTCTATTCCCTTGTTTGAAATTTTATGCCCAAGGACAATTCCTTCAGTCACCATGAAGTGACATTTTTCCCAGTTTAAAACTAGGTTGGTCTCTTAACATCTTTTCAGAACAAGTGCTAAATGGTCAAGACAGGAGCTGAATGAGTCTCCAAATATTGAAAAGTCATCCATGAAGACTTCTAGAAATTTTTCCACCATATCAGAGAAAATAGAGAGCATGCATCTCTGAAAGGTTGCAGGTGCATTGCACAGACCAAAAGGCATCCTTCTGTAGGCAAATACTCTAGAAGGACATGTGAATGCTGTTTTCTCTTGGTCCTGAGGATCCACTGCAATTTGGTTGTAACCTGAATAGCCATCCAAAAAGCAGTAATATTCATGACCTGCTAGTCTCTCTAGCATCTGGTCTATGAATGGTAAAAGAAAGTGATCCTTTCGGGTGGCTGTATTGAGCCTTCTGTAGTCAATACACATACGCCACCCTGTAAATGTTCTTGTAGGAACCAGTTCATTCTTTTCATTATGAACCACTGTCATGCCTCCCTTCTTGGGGACAACGTGGACATGGCTCACACAGGGGCTATCAGAAATAGGATAAATAATCCCAGCCTCTAGTAACTTAGTGACCTCTTTTTGCACCACTTCCTTCATGGCTGGATTTAGCTGCCTCTATGGTTGAACCACTGGCTTAGCATCATCCTCCAATAGGATCTTGTGCATGCATCTTACTGGGCTAATGCCCTTAAGGTCACTTATGGACCACCCAAGAGCTGTCTTGTGTGTCCTTAGCACTTGAATTAGTGCTTTCTCTTCCTGTGGATTTAAAGCAGAGCTTATGATCACTGGAAAAGTATCACCCTCTCCCAGAAATGCATATTTCAGGGATGGTGGTAGTGGTTTGAGCTCGGGTTTAGGAGGTTTCTCCTCTTCCTGAGGGATTTTCAGAGGTTCTTTTATTTCCTCTTATTTCTCCAGATCAGGCTAAACATCTTTAAAGATGTCCTCTAGCTCTGATTCAAGACTTTCAGTCATATTGACCTCTTCCACCAGGGAGTCAATAATATCAATGCTCATGCAGTCATTTGACGTCTCTGGATGCTGCATAGCTTTGACAACATTTAACTTGAACTCATCCTCATTGACTCTCAGGGTCACTTCCCCTTTTTGGACATCAATGAGAGTTTGTCCAGTTGCTAGGAAAGGTCTTCCTAGAATCAGAGTTGCACTCTTGTGCTCCTCCATTTCCAGCACTACAAAGTCAGTGGGAAAGGCAAATGGCCCAACCTTGATAATCATGTCTTCAATTATGCCTGATGGGTATTTAATGGAGCCATCAGCAAGTTGAAGACATATCCGGGTTAGTTTAACCTCTTCAGTCAAGCCAAGCTTTCTGATGGTGGATGTAGGTATTAGGTTGATACTTGCTCCAAGGTCACATAGAGCTGTCTTGGTGCAAGCACCCTCTAGTGTACATGGTATCATAAAGCTTCCTGGATCTTGAAGCTTTTCTGGTAAGCTTTTTAGAATGACTGCACTGCATTCTTCAATGAGAAACACTCTTTCAGTTTCTCTCCAATCCTTCTTTTGACTTAAGATCTCTTTCATGAACTTAGCATAAGAGGGTATTTGCTCAAGTGCCTCTGCAAACGGGATCTTTATTTCAAGAGTCCTGAGATAGTCTGCAAAGCGGGCAAATTGTTTATCCTGTTCCGCTTGGCGGAGCTTCTGAGGATAAGGCATCTTGGCTTTATATTCTTCAACCTTAGTTGCTGCAGGTTTATTCCCTACAGAAGTGGTTGGAGAAGCCTTCTTAGAGGGGTTTATTCCCTCATTGGCATTTGAACGCCAGGATTGGGTGCTGGATGGGCGTTTAACGCCAGCTTCCCACCCTTTTCTGGCGTTTGAACGCCGGAATTATTCCTCTCTGGGTTCTTGCTGTCTTCAGAGGGATTTTGGGCAGTGGTTTGGTCATCCTCTGTCAGTTGTTCCTTTCTTGGCTTTCTGCTACTTTGAGCTGATTTATTCAATGTCTTCCCGCTCCTTAATTGGACAGCTTGGCATTCTTCTGTTATTTGTTTAAATAGTTGTTGTCTTGTCTGATTCAATTGTTCTTCCATATTCTTGTTAGCATTTTTAGTGTCTTGGAGTATCTCTTTAAATTCTGCTAATTGTTTTGTCACAAGGAGTAATTATTGATTAAGTTCAACAATTTGTTCTTGAGGATTAGGATCAGTAGTTACTGTCCTAGCCTCTTCTTTTATGGAGGACTCACTACTTGAGTATAGATATTGATTTCTAGCAACCGTATCTATGAGTTCTTGAGCCTCTTCAATCTAGCAACCGTATCTATGAGTTCTTGAACCTCTTCAATCATCTTCCTCATGTGTATAGATCCACCAGCTGAGTGGTCTAGAGACATCTGAGCTTTTTCTGTAAGCCCATAATAGAAGATGTCTAACTGTACCCACTCTGAAAACATTTCAGAGGGGCATTTCCTTAGCATCCCTCTGTACCTCTCCCAGGCATTATAAAGGGATTCATGATCCTCTTGTTTAAAGCCTTGGATGTCCAGCCTTAGCTGTGTCATCCTTTTTGGAGGGTAGAATTGATTCAGGAATTTGTCTGTTAACTGTCTCCATGTTTTCATGCTTGTTGTGGGTTGGTTATTTAACCACCTCTTAGCTTGATCTTTTACAGCAAATGGAAACAGTAATAATATGTAGACATCCTGATCCACTTCTTTATCATATACTGTGTTAGCAATTTGTAAGAACTGTGCCAGAAACTCAGTAGGTTCTTCCTGTGGAAGACCGGAATACTGGCAATTTTGCTGCACCATGATAATGAGCTGAGGATTTAGCTCAAAACTGCTTGCTTTGATGGGAGGTATACAGATGCTACTCCCATATGTAGCTGTAATGGGGTTAGCATATGACCCCAGAGTCCTTCTGGACTGTTCATTTCCACTTATGTCCATGATGGAGAAAAGGGAATTGATATGAATTGCAAATAAATTATATTTTTAATTTTTTTATTTATTTAATTAAAAGTAACCGAAATTAAAATAGAATAAAATAAAATAAAATAAAATTTCGAAAAAAAGAAAATAAAAGCAAATTAGAGACTAAATTAATTAATTAATTAAAAAGATTTTGAAATTAGCAATCAAAAAGATATGATTGAAAATTATTTTGAAAAAGATTTGATTGAAAAGATATTATTGCAATTTATTAAAAAAAATATAATTGAAAATTATTTTGAAAAAGATATGATTGAGAAGATATGATTGCAGAAATTAAAAAGATTTGATTTTTGAAAAAGATTTGAAAAGATCAATTTTTGAAATTAGAATTTTGACTTGATTAAAAAGAAAAGATATGATTTTGAAAATCTTTGACTACTTTAATGCCAAATTTTGAAAATTATGAGTAAAATAAGGAAAAGATATTTTTTTGATTTTTGAATTTTAATTAGGAAAGAGAAAAACAACAAAATGACACTAAACTTAGAAATTTTAGATCAAAACACAGAGAACAAACAAGAAAACTTTGAATGTCAAGATGAACACCAAGAACACTTTGAAGATCAAGATGAACACCAAGAACAAATTTTTGAAAAATTTTTAAGTAAATAAAAGCACCAAAACACCAAACTTAAAATTTTTAGAGAATCAAACATAAATTTTCAAAAAATTAAAGAAAAACACAAAGAAGACACCAAACTTAGAATT
The DNA here is from genome assembly GCF_003086295.3 of Arachis hypogaea. Lineage (NCBI taxonomy): Eukaryota > Viridiplantae > Streptophyta > Magnoliopsida > Fabales > Fabaceae > Arachis > Arachis hypogaea. Next base: position 65,788,552 of record NC_092055.1, read on the forward strand.
TTTAAAAATCAATAAAGAACTAAGGACATGCAATTTCGAAAAATTAAAAGAAAATAAAAGCATGCAATTGACACCAAACTTAAAATATGAAACTACACTCAAATAAAAGACTCTAAACCAACAAAAATAAAATATTCCTAATCTAAGCAACAAGATAAACCGTCAGTTGTCCAAACTCAAACAATCCCCGGCAATGGCGCCAAAAACTTGGTGCACGAAATTACAATCACACTTTTGCAACTCCGCACAACTAACCAGCAAGTGCACTGGGTCGTCCAAGTAATACCTTACGTGAGTAAGGATCGATCCCACGGAGATTGTCGGCTTGAAGCAAGCTATGGTTATCTTGTAACTCTTAGTCAGGATATCAGTAATTCTCAGATTTAATTGTATAAAGTAAAAGAACATGAAATAAATACTTGTTATGCAATAATGAAGAACATGTTGAGGCTTTGGAGATGCTTTGTCTTCTGAATCTCTGCTTTCCTACTATCTTCTTCTTCATACACGCAAGGCTCCTTCCATGGCAAGCTTTATGTTGGGCATCACCGTTGTCAATGGCTACTTCCCGTCCTCTCCGTGAAAACGTTCCAAATGCGCTGTCACCGCATGGCTAATCATCTGTCGGTTCTCGATCATGTCGGAATAGGATCCATCGATCCTTTTGCGTCTGTCACTACGCCCAACACTCACGAGTTTAAAGCTCGTCAAAGTCATCCCTTCCCAGATCCTACTCAGAATACCACAGACAAGGTTTAGACGTTCTGGATCTCAGGAATGGCCACCAATAATTCTAGCTTATACCACGAAGACTCTGATCTGAATCATGAGGCTAAGAGATATGCATTCAATCTAAGATAGAACGGAGGTGGTTGTCAGGCACGCGTTCATAGGTGAGAATGATAATGAGTGTCACGGATCATCACATTCATCAGTTTGAAGTGCGAATGAATATCTTAGAATAGAAGCAAGCGTGATAGAATGGAAAACAGTAGTAATTGCATTAATTCATGAAGAACAGCAGAGCTCCTTACCCTCAACAATGGGGTTTAGAGACTCATGCCATAGAGAATACAATATGAAACGTGTAAAGTGTCATGAGGTACCAGATGAATCACTAAAAGTAGTTTTTATAGTAAACTAGTGACCTAGGGTTACAGAAAATGAGTTAGCTAGGGTATTTAGTGTAAAAATCCACTTCTGGGGCCCACTTGGTGTGTGCTTGGGCTGAGCATTGAAACTTTCTTGTGTAGAGACTTTTCTTGGAGTTAAACGCCAGCTTTTGTGCCAGTTTGGGCGTAAAACTCCAGTTTTTATGCCAGTTCTGGCGTTAAACACCAAAATTCTTGAGTTGACTTGGAATGCCTGTTTAGGCCATCAAATCTCGGGAAAAGTATGGACTATTATATATTGATGGAAAGCCCAGGATGTCTACTTTCCAACGCAATTAAGACCGCGCCAATTGAGCTTCTGTAACTCAAGAAAATCCCCTTTGAGTGAAGGGAGGTCAGAATCCAACCTTTGGTGGGCTTTGGTGATGAATCTCTCCATCTTCCAAGATTCAGAGGTGGCAGCTACTACCTTTTCTTTCCTCTTTCTAGAGGATTCTCCAACCTTGGGTGCCATAAGTGGTAATGGAAAGCAAAAAGCAGTGCTTTTCCCACACTAAAATTAAAAACTTTTTTTGTCCTCGAGCAAAAATAAAGAAAAGAGAAGAATGAAGTAGAAGAAGAAGAAAATGGAAGGAAATGGGGGGAGAAGGCAATTCGGCCAAGGGGGTTTTGAGTGTATGAGAGGTGTGTGTATGAAGGGTTAGAATGAGAGGTATTTATAGGAGTGGGATAAGTTAGGGTCCGATCATGGGTAGGGAATTGGGAGGAAAATTTAATTTTAAAGTGGGTGGGGGTTGGTGGGATTTATGATGATTTTGGGAAAGTGATATGGATGTGATTGAGCTAGGGTTTATAGGGAAGAGTGTATGGGGAAGTGTGAAAGTAAGAAGGAAGAAGTGGGGTAGATGAAAATGCTGTGGGACCCACTGGTCCTGAGAGGCTAGGGAATTCAGATTTCCTGCCCTCTGCACTGGTGTTTGAACGCCCAGGGACTGCTCCCTGGCTGGCGTTCAATGCCAGCTATGCTGGCCATTAGGGGCGTTGAACGCCCAGCCAGTGCTCCATGGCTGGCGTTCAACGCCAGCAACACTCCATCCAGAGTGTTCTATTTTCACTGCTTAACATTTCTGCCTTTGCTCTGACTGCTGCACATGATCATGAACCTAAAGAAATAACTTAAAGAAAACCAAAATTAAAAGAAATAAAAATATTTAATTAGGGTAGGGTTACCTCCTAATAAGCGCTTCTTTAACGTCATTAGCTTGACGGTTAGCTCCTCACGGAGGTGAGTATGGGCTCATAATTTCATCCCTTATAGTGAACTTTCTTTCTGCCTTCTCATGAATAAGCTCTACATGCTCAAGAGACAGGACACGACTCACTGTATGTGATATGACTGGCTTCTTGGTGAAGACAACTCTCATGCCAGGTGAGAGGTCTTCAGTGGAAACTTTTTTGTCCTTCCAGCCTTTAGGTACTTTCTTCCTAGTACATTTGTTCTCAGTGCTTGTTAATGGCTGCCCAACACCAATCTTAGAATTGATGTTTGGGGGCTTAGTAAAGCTCTGCACAGAAAGAGATGGTTGGAACACTAGGTGTTGCACAGTTATCTCTCTTGTTTTAAAGGGAGAGTTGGGGTGAGGCATCTTAAACAAGATGTGATCCTTCCCTAGTTGTAGGATCAGTTCTCCCTTAGCTACATCAATGATAGCATTGGCAGTGGCTAGAAAAGGTCTTCCAAGGATGATGGATTCATCCTCATCTTCCCCAGTATCCAAGACTATGAAGTTTGCAGGGATGTAGTGGTCTTCAACCTTTATCAAGACATCCTCTACTAAGCCATATGGCTTCTTCATTGACTTGTCTGCCATCTATAGTGAGATATTTGTAGCTTGTACCTCAAAGATTCCTAGCTTCTCCATTACAGAGAGTGTCATGAGGTTTATGCTTGACCCTAGGTCACACAGAGCCTTTTCAAAGGTCATGGTACCTATGGTGTAAGAAATCAGGAAGCATCCAGGGTATAGAAGCTTCTGAGGTAGCTTCTACTGAGCCAAAGCATTGAGTTCTTTGGAAAGCACTAGAGGTTCTTCCTCCAAAGGCTTTGTACCAAATAGCTTAGCATTCAACTTTATGAAAGCTCTTAGGTACCAAACAACTTACTTTTCCCTAGTGTCTTCATCCTCATCAGAGGATGAGTGTTCATCATAACTCATATATTGCAGAAGTGCATGCAAAAGAACCTCTATAGTCTCTATATGAGCCTTGGCTTCTTTTAGTCCTTGGATAGGGATTTCTTGAGTGGGTATTGAGCACTCAGAGGGTGTATCTTTACTGGCATTCAACGCCAGCTCTGATGGCTCATTGGGAATTGAATGCCCATGCTGTATACCCTTACTGCCATTAAATGCCAGTTCCCTTATCATTTTGGGCGTTCAATGCCCAGCAGGGGTGTCCTGGCTGGCGTTCAATGCTAGCTTCCCTATCTATTGGGGCAATGAACACCCAGTGAGGGCTTCCTTACTAGCGTTCAGTGCCAGCTCTGGTGCCAGGATGGGCGTTAAACGCCCAGTGAGGGCTTTGACACTGACGTTCAGTGCCAAGCTCTTAGACAAGTTGGACATTGAACGCTCAGTGAGATCTTCCTCCCAGTCTCTCCAGATTCAGCCTCAGTGGTGATAGCCTTGCACTCTTCTCTTGGGTTTACTTCAGTGTTACTAGGAAGAGTGTTAGGAGGAGTCTCAGGGATTCTCTTGCTCAGTTGACCAATCTGTACCTCAAAATTTCTGATGGAGGATCTTTTTTCAGTTATAAAACTATGACTGGTCTTAGAGAGGCTAGAGACTAGAATGGCTAAGTCAGAAAGGCTCTGCTGAGGAGTCTCTATATTCCCTTGAGAAGATGGGAATGGTGGCCTATTGTTGAACCTATTCTGGTTCCTTCCACCTTGATTATTATTGAAGCCTTGCTGAGGATTCTGTTGATCCTTCCATGAAAGGTTAGGATGATTCCTCCATGAAGGATTGTAAATATTTCCATAGGGTTCTCCCATGTAATTCACCTCCTCTATAGTGGGTTGATCAGGATCACAGGCTTCTACTTCAGAAGATGCTTAATATGCGAAAACTGTCTCTCAATAATTTCCTTCCGGCAAGTGCACCGAATTGTCGTCAAATAAAAACTCACTATAGAGTGAGGTCGAATCCCACAGGGATTGGTAGATTGAGCAATGTTAATTGGAGAATTATGCTAGTCGAACAAAATTGGAATTGAATTGAGAATTGTAGAAAGTAAAATTGGCAGGAAACTTAAACTGCAACAAATTAAATAACAGAAAATTAAATTGCTGGAAATTAAATGAAGAAGCTTAAATTGCAAGAAAGTAAAGGGAAATCGGGATTAAGCATGAAATTAAAAAAAGCAGAATGTAAATAGAATGGGTAGATCAGAGATGGGGAAGCTCATTGGGGTTAGGAGATGTGAGAATTCTCCGGATCAAATTCATTCTCATCTCTTCCTCAATCATTGTATTCATTGATCTCCTTGGCAATCTTAGGTGATTAGATCCCAATTCCTTGGTAATCTAATCTCTCTAAGCATGAACAATTGTCCAATTCCTTAATTTAAGTGCTCATGGGAAGAGATGAAGTTTGGTCACTGGTTATACCACACAAATTCATAGATCAAAGTGTTGGTAGGATTACATGTCACTATATCCATCCAAACCCCAATCTAATCCAATGTGAGAAAGCAATTCTATCATGATCTCTTCATTCCTCTTCCAAGGTTCCGAGGAGATCCAATTATGAATAGCTTCTTTCCCAAGATAACTATCCAATTGGATGAAGACCGAAAGCTTTCTAGTAAAATCAAGAGAAAAGAAATAAGAAGATGAATGAAAACTACTATTAATCCATTGAATTACACAGAGCTCCCTAACCCAATGAAAGGGGGTTTAGTTGTTCATAGCTCTTAAAATAGAAATTGGAATTGAAAGATACATTCTAAAAATTAACAAACAGAGAATGAAAATTACAATAGAATGTAAAAGTGCCCAGCAAAATAAAAGTCCTCCTAACTTAAATTATAAGCTATTTATACACTTTCTTCCATTGATCTTCAAGTTATGAATTAGGCTTTTGGCCTTGATGGAATTGGGTTGAAAATGGCTCCAATTGGTTTCCATTGGTGTTGAGAAGAGATCTGTGTGAATTTTGAATCCTGATGCTTCACGTTTGAGTTAACGTTTGAGGCCAACGTTGACTCAAACGCCATTTAGAACAAAACCATAAAAACCAGAAAGCTTGCTATCATTGGCATTTGACTCAATGTTGGAGGGCCAACGTTCAGCTAACCCACGCGTATGCGTGCCTTGCGCTTCCGCGTAAAAGGGTCAAAAATGCTCATCCACGCGTACGCGTGCTTCACGCGTGCGCGTGGATGCAAGATTTTCATTTTGCAGTTTTAAAAGGAAGCAGGGGATGTTGGCCACAGCGTTGGACCTCCAACATTCCCTCCAACACTGGCATTTTCACGCATGCGCGTACTCCACGCTTACGCATGCATTGCCCTTTTTTCCATCCACACGTACGCGTCGATTCAAATTTCTGAACTCCAATTTCAGGGCTTGGCATCGTGGACGTTGGAGGCAGCGTTTGAGGCAACGTTGGACCTCAAAAGTTTGATTTTGACGCGTACGCGTGACCCACGCGTACGCGTGGATGGTTAATTTTTGCCATTCCACGCGTGCTCATGACGCACGCTTACGCGTGATATTGAGTTTTTGCTTTTTCACGCGTACGCGTCATAGACGCATACGCGTCACTGAAAATTGATTTAGCCCCCGAATTGAATTTTCTCATCATCACATTGGGGGTAACGTTGGAAGTCCAACACTCCCTCAAATGTGAGCATCAGCCAATTGTGTAGAGATTTTCTCTGCTTCTCTTCCAACGTTGCTTCCTCTCCATCTTTTCCAGGCTCCATTTTCAACCTTTCTCCATGCTTTCTTTCACCTGTCATCAACCAAATATGCATCAAAGCCTTGCTAAAGTCATGAGAATTCTCATCATTCTTGGCACACAAATAATTATAGCAAATATCTCATGAAATTGCATCAAATTAATCATGATTGAATGAATCTAGGCATATATAAATTTCTACCTAATTTGCATACTTATAACTCAAAAAAGTGCATAAAACCTACTAAAAACAAGGAAAAAGGCTAGTGAAACTAGCCTAAGATGCCCTGGCATCACAACACCAAACTTAAATCTTGCTTGTCCCTAAGCAAGTACTGAATTTGTTAAGAAGAAAGAATGAAACAGAATGGGATGTCCATATCAGCAAGTCATTATTATTAGTCAATGGGGTTTTATGCAGAAAATGCAACAGCTCACTTCTAATTGATCTTTAGGCTTAGAATGTCTCCTTCAAGCATCAATTATCATACTTCTATGACCTCTTATTATTCATTCATCCTTGGTAGTTGCTTTCCTTCATTTTCTTTTCCTGTAGACTTTAGCTCAGTGTCATGTGTTGTAGTAGTTTCTTAGCTTATTTGTACTTAACACATTTTCCACTACAGACACTTGGCTCACAATTCTTCTTAAGACATTGATGCCCAGTACCTCTTTGGGTTACTAAATGTCTTGTAACTATGTTGCTCTAGATAATGGATTTTCGGTTGATAATCCCGGGTTAGTTAACCCAAGTTACCAAGTGTTAAAACACTCCATAGAACCTAATCATCCAAGTAGATCCTAGAACATAGACACCACAGGCATATGTCCTAAGGTCCAAGCTATTGGTGTCTAGCCTTATTCATTGCTTTCTTTTGTTTTTGCTGCCACTTTTGGCTTTTCTTTTTTTCTTTCTTTTTGTTTGTTTCCCTTTTCAACCAAGGACTTTTATTTACTAAGATTCATAGACAGTATGCTAGTTTTCACTTAGAAAGAGAACAATCTATCCTTTTATTCATTATAAGTGAGCTGCTAAATAATCAAACATATATACCACCACATTGTTATTTTACTACTTGCTAAAAAAGAACTATTCCACTTCTTGTTCAAACATTTCTTTTATTTAATTCAAAAGACTTAGGGAACAAGACAAGCATTTAACGAGTGAAAGTGAAAGCACACACACTTAGGCTAGCATACTTATTGCAAAATTAAACACACAGAATGCAAGATGACTAAAACCATAAGTGACTATTAACATGGGAACATTCCGACTTCCAATCTAGAGCATCTCAAAGCGGATGGAATTTAGTAACAATACAACCTCTTGGTGGTGCCTTCTAGTTGCTTCCTCTCTGCTATCACCATCTATGGCTTTAGTGTCCTTCGATGATAATGCATAGTTCTTCCAAAGGTTGATTGAATTCTTGCGAATTCCTGCAAAAGCTACTGAAAGCTGCTTGTTTCCCAAGCACTTGAGAGATTGTTAGTATGCATGTATATTTGTAGGCTTTTAAATTTAGATTGGTGTGTGAACACCAAACTTAGTTTCCTGCCTTATGCAGCAAATTGAGTCTTATGCAAAAAACATCAAGTACTTTTATTAAGAAAGTAAACTATAAACTAGAGAACAACTATGAACTAAATAGCAAACAAGAACTAGAAATCAAGCAACTTTTGAGTACTTTCTCAGATTGTTTGGAGCTAACAACTAATTATGCTAAGGTGCAATGTGTCCTTCATGCAATCCATAGTGGAACACCAAACTTAGAATTGCACATTCACCCTTAGATTTCTTTGGTGTGCAACACCAAACTTAACTCCTTGAAATATAGAGAATTTACTTAACTCTTATTGACAAGCTATGAAAAGAGAATTACCTTTGGTTGGGTTACTTCCCAACAAGCGCTCTTTTAGCGTCACTAGCTTGACGTTCCTCTCTCTCAAGTGAGTCTGTATTTCATCTTGGACTCTTCTACCATGTCACCCAAGTAGTGTTTAAGCCTTTGTCCATTTACAGTGAAGGTCCATTGTGAGCTTTCTTTCATGATCTCTATGTATCCATAAGGTGAGACTTTAGTGACAATAAAAGGACCTGACCACCTTGATCTTAATTTCCCAGGGAACAATTTTAATATGGAGTTGTAGAGTAGCATTCTCTGCCCTTCCTCAAAGCTTCTTGGTGCCATCTTGAGGTCATGTCTTTCCTTTGCCTTTTTCTTGTACATTCTGGCATTTTCATAAGCTTGGAATCTAAACTCCTCTAATTCTTGCAGTTGTAAGAGCCTCCTTTCACCAGCATCTTGGCCATCAAAATTCAACAACTTGAGAGCCCAGAAAGCTTTGTGTTCAAGCTCTAATGGCAGGTGGCAAGCCTTACCATACACCAATTGATATGAAGACATTCCAATTGGTGTTTTAAAGGCTGTCCTGTATGCCCAAAGACCATCATCCAGCTTCTTCGACCAGTCTTTTCTTGAAGCTCCTACCGTCTTTTCCAGGATCCTTTTTAGCTCTCAGTTGGATACTTCTGTCTGGCCACTTGTTTGGGAGTGATAGGGTGTGGCAACCTTGTGCTTCACCCCATATCTCAGGAGGAGGGTCTCTAGTGGTCTGTTGCAAAAATGACTTCCTCCATCATTGATGAGTGCTCTGGGAACTCTAAACCTGCTAAAGATATTCTTTCTGAGGAAGTTCAGGACCACCTTGTTGTCATTTGTAGGGATTGCAATGGCCTCCACCCATTTTGATACATAGTTCACTACCACCAAAATGTAATTATTTGAGTATGAGGTTGGAAATGGTCCCATGAAATCAATCCCCTATACATCAAACAGCTCAAGCTCCAAGATGAATTGCTGTGGCATCTCATTTTTCATGGGCAAATTTCCAGCCCGCTGACATTCATTGCAATTCTTCACTAGCTCTCGTGCATCTTTGAAGATGGTGGGCCAAAAGAACCCGCACTGCAAGACTTTTGCTGCGGTTCTTTCTCCTCCAAAATGGCCCCCATAGCAGGAACAATGACAATCCCATAAGACTTTCCTCCCTTCCTCCTCTGAAATATACCTTCTGAGCAATCCATCCTAGCATTTTTTGAATAGGTGTGGCTCATCCCAAATAAAATATTTTGCATCATTGGTGAGTTTCCTCTTTTGATGCTTGTTGATCATTGAAGGAAACTCCCCAGTTGCCTTAAAATTAGCAATGTCTGCGAACCAGGGTACCTTATGAACCAGCATTAATTGCTCATCAGGGAAGAATTCATTGACACTTCATTTGTAGGTGCTACCTTCTTCACAGGGGATTCTGGACAAATGATCTACTAATTTGTTCTCCACTCCCTTCTTGTCTTTAATCTCAATGTTGAATTCCTGCAATAGCAAAATCCACCTTATCAGTCTTGGTTTTTACTCTTGTTTTGCAAGTAGATATTTTACTGCTGCATGATCAGTAAAAACAATTACTTTAGATCCAATAAAATAGGATCTAAACTTGTCAAATGCAAACACTATTGCCAGTAGTTCCTTCTCAGTAGTGGTATAATTCCTTTGAGTTTCATTCAAAACCTTGCTGGCATAAATTACCTTTCCTCTGTCCAAGCACTGTCCCAACAGCATAGTCTGATGCATCACACATTAGTTCAAAAGGCAAATTCCAATCAGGTGGGACAATGATAGGTGCTGAGGAAAGTTCTCTTTTTAGTGTTTCAAATGATAGTGTGAATTTTTGGTCAAATACAAAAGGTGTATCAGAAACTATTAGATTGCTCAAAGGCTTTGCAATTTTGGAAAAATCCCTGATAAACCTTCTGTAGAAACCAGCATGGCCTAAAAAATAACTAATTGCCTTGACATTACTAGGTGGAGGTAATTTCTCAATTAATTCCACCTTAGCTTTGTCTACTTCTATTCCTTTTTCAGAAATTTTATAGCCAAGGACAATCCTCTCTGTTACCATGAAATGGCATTTCTCCCAGTTTAGAATTAGGTTTGTCTCTTGGCACCTTTTAACACTAAGGCAAGATGATTAAGGCAATTGGGAAAGGAATCTCCAAAAACTGAAAAATCGTCCATGAAAACTTCAATGAATTTTTCAATCATTTCTGAGAAAATAGACAACATGCATCTTTGGAAAGTTGCAGAGGCATTGCACAATCCAAAAGGCATGCGCCTGTAAGCAAAAACTCCATCTGGGCAGAGAACAATGCACACAAGAAGGAAAGTAAGTGGTTATAAGATGTAACCATGCAATTAGGCTCAAAACTCACTTGCTTGTGTTCTTGGCTCAAAATCCATGTTCCAAATTACATTCTTCGAACAAGCTTAGCATCAAAAATTTCAAAATTGGTAGGGTCACCCCCCAAAATTCTAGATTTCTGGGAGAGAAGTCATTACTCTAACCAAGTGGATTTATTAAGAAATACTAATATGCAAAGGGGTTAAAAAGGTGAAAAAAAAACTAATTATGCAATCTATCCTAACTAACAAAAGAGATTCGAGCTCGGGTGTTACCTATGAAGACTGGTAGGCCGACCGACCTCCCGACACTTAGAAGTTGGCACGGTCCTCCGTGCCTTGAGTGAGACGCAGTAGTTGATCGGCTTCCGAGTGTCCATCCTCTTCTTCATCATCGCTTTCCTCATTATTGGTGCCGGTTGACATGGAAATTTCCGGTTCTTTCATAGGCGGTGCTAGGCAACTTAGAAGCTTCTTGACAAAAGCGTATCGGCGTTGGTTACGCCGCTCATAACGGTCAAGCTTCTTGTGGAGCTCCTCTATGCGTTGCATGGATGACTTTTTTGGTGCGGATGAGGTGGAGGGGATGCTCATGGGGACGGTTAAGTTCGGCTCTTCGGTGTCTGCCGGAGAGTAAAGATATCTCCCGTTTGGAACAACATCTCCATCCATCGGGATCATGGCCCTTCGATCCTTGGTTTCTCGGGGAACACTGGCTATGGCAACTAAGTCGGTCACTAGAGTAGGAAAGGCTAGGTTTCCCTTAGTGTGGATGTGACCCATAGCTTGGCGAATGAGAGGGGGAATATGCACCGGTCTCTCTTCGAGGACACACCAAACCAACAAGGCTAACTCGACAGTGATAGATGAGCCATGGGTGCTTGGGAGCACATAGTGGGCCAGAATTTAGGCCCATGCCTGAGCCTCTCTAGTGAGAAAACATGCGGTGATGCCCTTGGGCCGTGGTCTCATCCTTCCTCGAATCCAGAATAATTTGGGTATAGCAATAACCTTGAGGATGGCATCCCAATCAAACGCATATTGGCACCGTGTCGACAAAATCTCTTGATAAGCATCAATCCCTTCTGCTAACGGGCCGGTATTAAGCACACTTTGAATGGCCTCCTCCGTGACGGGAACTTGCCTTCGGCGCACAAATACCGATGTAAGGGAAGGAGAGTGGTAGTTGGTGTAAAATTCTACCACTTAGGACAAGTTTGCTTCCCGCAGTTCCGCAATAGGAACTCCCATTGCCACCGTTCGATACGGGGTATGATGAGCGGTATGACATGGGCCGGAGGGGCTAGAAAAGGCTCCGCATGATAGTTTCTCGGTTTGATCAAGAGGTAGACAAGTTCTCAATAGCGGTTGGGGAACTTGTTCGGATCCCTCGCCGGATTGTCCTTTTCCGAAACATCAATGTTAGCAATGATCCTCGTCTTATTGGCGAGGGGCTTGGCTAGGTGCTTATTGTGCTTTGCCAATGGACCGTGAGGGTGCCTTCTTGGGTGCCTTTCTATTGTCTCTTTTGATCACCATCTAGAAAAGAGGGAAAGAAGGTGAAATTAAGCCCAAAGAAGCACTAAGAAGTAATAAACATGTTAGTGATAAAGCATAAGAGAATAGGTGACTTAGATGCATGACAGCTGCAACATGTAACAAAGGCAAAAAAAATGAAGATCATGGTTAATCACTAGCATGTGATGTATGAGTGGTATAAGCATGCAAACGAGATGCATGAGAAGCACACACTCGCAACAACAATAGCAATAAGTGAGAACTAGGGGATGAGAATGTAGAAATGAAGCACGAAATGTAGCAAGCTCAATGCACATAAGAACAAGCAAGTGAAAGAAAAAGAACACCAAAATAGAAGAGCTAAATCAAGTGTAACAACAAAAAGTCATGTGGGTCTTCCATTAAACACTTGGTGTGCATCCCTTGTTATGGCAAAAATTGAGAGAAGGGTGACAATGTAACATCCCAAAAAGCATCATCAATCATCATAACAGACCATATATTGCAAAAAAAAGCAAGTAAGTCAAACCAACTCATTAATGCAAGAGGAATCTCTACTTGTAACACCCATAAGAAAATGAAAAAAATCAAGAAAAATCAACAAACAAAACAAGAAAATTCAACAAATAAAGAAAACATGAATGAAACTAACTAAGAGGAAGAGTAAGGGAATATAACTAGGGAAAGGAAAAGGAAAAAAGAAAACTAAACAAGAATAGAAATGAGGAGTACCTTGAGAGGAAGAGGAGAATTGGGGTATGGAAGTGAGAGAAAAGGTAGTGAAGAGCAAGAAAGAGGTATGAGACCGCCGAAGGCGGTGGTTGCTGCCGGTGGTGACGGAGAAGAAGTGGTAGAGAGGGTAGAAGAGGATAGAAGTGGAGAAGAAGGGTGGTGGTAAGAAGAAAGAAAGAAAATTGAGGGAGAAAAGCGCGTTCTAATGCAATTGGTTCGCAGAACCGATGCGCACGCACCATGCACGCGTGCGCGTGCATGGGGAAAAATCAGTAAGGGCGCGGATGTGCACGATGCACGGACGTGCGAAGGGTCAAAATGTAGTGTGCACGTGAGCGCCATGTGCGCATGCGCGTGCACGTGAGTTGTGCCCTCAGCACAAGTTGGGCACAACTTTGGCTTAACTCTCGGAAAAAAGTACCAGGAGATGAATTTTCATAATCGACGCGTACGCGCACGGCGCACTGACGCGTCAATTGGCATGATGGTCGAAATGCGCGTGCACGCCTGGTGCACGTACGCATGAGTCGAGTTAGGCCAGTGGCATAAGATTAGCCCAATTTGGGCACAAGTCTCGGGAAAATGGCCCAGAATTGCAAAACGCAGTGATGGTGCTGACGCGGCTAGTGCACGTACGCGCGCTTTTGCGTAAACGGCCATGGACGCGTACGCGCATAGTGCGCGTACGCGCGAAGGTGGTTATGCCCAGGGCCCAGAACTGGCCCAAATTTTGCACAACTCTCTGGAAAATTGCCCAGGAGCTACGAAGGCTTATGGCCGCGTACGCGCACAGTGCGCGCAGGCGTACCCCCCCCCCCTTTTTTTTTAGAGGAACACGAAGAATGCCTAATTATCATGAGTTTAATGGCCAAATAAGCCAAAGAGGCCAAAAACACCCAAAACTTAATGTAAAGCCTAAAGAGGGAGTGTTTTTCTACCACACAATCAATTCATTCATTGAAAAATCAATGCAAATCTTCATGAACACAATATCCAAGGTATTCACAATTAACTCTAATCCAATAAGACTATAACTAAGCAATCACAAAACAATCAAGAGTGTAAGAACTATATACAAAGTGTAAAAAGGATAGATCTCACCATGGTGGGGTGTCTACCACCTAGAACTTTTGTTTAATGTCCTTAAGTTGGACTTCCACTAGCTCATTGCTCTTTGCCAAGAGGTGCATCTTCCAAAAGGAATACCTCAATCTCCTTGTTTCTCTTCATTTGCTCACCATGATACAACTTGAGACGGTGCCCATTGACCTTGAAGATATCCGGACTTGAGGCATGGCGCAAATGGTAAACCCCTTAGGGTTCCGCTTTCACTACTTGATATAGGCCTTTCCATTTTGACCTTAGTTTTCTCGGCAACAATCTCAACCTAGAATTGTAAAGGAGGACTAGATCGCCAGCTTTAAATTCTTTACCTCTTATGTTCCTATCATGCACGGCTTTCATTTTCTCCTTGTAAAGTCTAGAATTCTCATAAGCTTCAAGCCTCAAACATTCCAACTCCGCTAGTTGTAGCTTCCTCTCAACTCCGGCTCCACCCAAACTCGAATTGCATTCCTTGATGGCCCAATATGCCTTGTGCTCTATCTCCACCGGTAAGTGGCAAGCTTTGCCATATACCAACCAAAAAGGACTTATGCCAATTGGCGTTTTGTATGCCGTTCGGTAGGCCCATAATGCATTGGTGACCTTAGCACTCCAATCTTTCCTATTGGGTTTCACAATCCTTTCCAAGATGCATTTAATCTCCCGATTGGAAACCTCGGCTTGGCCGTTTGTTTGTGGGTGGTATGCCGTGGCTACTTTGTGCATGATGCTATATTTCCTCATTAGCCCTTCCATTTTCTTATTGCAAAAATGGGAACCTTGGTCGCTCACGATTGCTCGTGGCGACCCAAATCTACAAATGATATTGTTTCTCACAAAAGAAAGGACCACGTTAGCATTATCGGTCTGGGTGGGTATCGCTTCCACCCATTTGGACAGATAATCAACGGCAAGTAGAATGTGGAGAAAACCATTAGAATTTGGGAATGGCCCCATGAAGTCGATTCCCCACACATCAAAAATCTCACAAAATAGCATGGTTTGTTGGGGGATTTCATCCTTCTTGGAGATATTGCCAAATCTAATGCATTGAGAACAGGATTTACAAAAATGAGAAGAATCCTTGAAAAGAGTTGGCCACAAAAATCCACAATATAGGATTTTTCTTGCTGTTCTTTGAGGTCCAAAATGGCCTCCTCCTTTAGAGGAGTGGCAAGCTTCCAAGATTGAGTGGAATTCGGTTTGTGGAATGCGCCTCTGAATTACTTGATCCGCCCCACATCTCCAAAGGTATGGGTCATCCCACACATAGTATTTGGATTCGCTCTTTAGCTTATCCCTTTGATGTTTGGAGAGATTAGGAGGGAAGGAGCGAGATACTAAGTAATTGGCGATTGGTGCATACCAAGGAATGGTTTCCGAGATTGCATGCAAGCCCTCAAAGGGAAAAGAATCATTAATAGGAGTGGTATCACCTTTTGTGTGTTCAAGGCGACTTAAGTAGTCCGCCACTAGGTTTTACGTACCACTCCTATCCTTAATTTCCAAGTCAAATTCTTGCAATAATATAACCCATCTAATCAATCTTGGTTTGGATTCCTTCTTAGCCAACAAATACTTTAACGCCGCATGATCCGAATACACTACCACCTTCGAACCAAGTAGATATGCTCGAAACTTGTCCAAGGCAAAGACAATGGCCAAAAGTCCTTTTTCGGTGGTAGTATGGTTGGATTGGGCTCCATCTAGTGTTTTTGATGCATAGGCTATGACATATGGATTCTTACCCTCGCGTTGTGCTAACGCGGCTCCCACGGCAAAATTTGAAGCATCACACATTATTTCAAATGGCCGACTCTAATCCGGCCCTCGCACGATGGGAGCTTGGGTCAATGCTACCTTGAGCTTGTCAAAAGCCTCCATGCATTCTTTGCTTAAATCAAACTCAACATCCTTTTGCAACAACCTTGAGAGAGGCAATGCTACCTTACTAAAGTCCTTTATAAACCTTCGATAAAATCCTGCATGTCCAAGGAAAGAGCGGACTTCCCTCTCGGAAGAGGGGTAAGGCAAGCTAGATATAACATTAATCTTCACCAGATCTATGGAAATGCCATCTTTGGAAACAATATGTCCTAAAACAATCCCTTGCCTAACCATGAAATGACACTTCTCAAAATTTAAGACAAGGTTGGTTTTAGTACATCTTTCCAAAACTTTTTCAAGGTTATCCAAGCAATGATCAAAAGAATCACCATATACCGTGAAGTCATCCATGAATACCTCGAAAATCTACAAATATGCTCATCATGCACCTTTGGAAAGTTGCGGGTGCATTGCATAAGCCGAATGGCATACGCTTGTAGGCATAAGTTCCAAAAGGGCAAGTAAATATTGTTTTCTCTTGGTCCTCTAGAGCAATGTGTATTTTGAAGTACCCCGAATAGCCATCTAGAAAGTAATAATGGGATTTACCAGATAATCGATCAAGCATTTGATGGATAAAGGGAAGTGAAAAATGATTTTTTCTAGTGGCCGAGTTCAACCTTCGGTAGTCTATGCATACTCACCAAGAGTTTTGCACCCGTGTTGCTATAAGCTCCCAGCTTTCATTTTTAATAGTGGTTACCCCGGACTTCTTTGGAACAACTTGAACGGGACTTACCCATTCACTATCCGAAATAGGGTAGATGATGTCCGCCTCAAGTAACCGTGTCACCTCTTTCTTGACAACCTCCAAAATGGTCGGATTCAAGTACCTTTGAGGTTGTCTCACGGATCGAGCTTCTTCTTCCAAAAAGATCTGGTGCTCACACACTTGGGGACTTATCCCCATTAGATCCGCCAAACTCCACCCTATTGCCCTTTTGTTCTTCCTCAAAACACATAGCAACTTCTCTTCTTGTTGAGGATTTAGTTCCCTTGCTATGATCACCGGGAACTTGTGGGCTTCATCAAGGTATGAATACTTTAGGTGGGGTGGTAGTGACTTCAATTCTAGCTTTTGCTCTTGGCTTGTCACTTGAACTTCTTCACTTGGATCTTCACTATCTTCTTCAACCATATGTTTTTCTTCTAGCTTTGCATAATGCACTTCGGCCACAATGTTGCCAATTAGATCACACCGGAATATGGAATGATTCTCCAGTGGCTGCCTCATTGTTTCTTCTAGGCTAAAACTTACAACTCTCCCATCTATCTCGAATGAGTAGGTTCCCGAATGGGCATCCAACTTGAATCTAGAGGTCCTCAAAAATGGCCTCCCAAGTAGGATGGACGATGCCCTCTCGGATTCACTTGGTGGCATCTCAATGATATGGAAATCAATTGGGAATATCAAACTCTTTATGTTGACCAACACATCTTCCGCAATACCCGACACGGTTATTATGCTCTTGTCCGCCAAGACAAACCTAGCCGCTGACCACTTCAACGGTGGAAGCTTCAATAGATGATAAATGGAAAGAGGCATAATGCTAACGCATGCACCAAGGTCGCACATACAATCAATGAATTGGACTCCATCAATGACACAAGAGGCTAAACAAGGCCCCAGATCAACACATTTTTCCGGAATGGATCCCATCAAAGCCGAAATGAAACTCCCCAATGGAATGGTTTCCAACTCATGAATTCTATCTCTGTTCATACACAAGTCTTTAAGAAATTTCGCATATTTAGGCACTTGATGTATAGCATCAAAGAGGGGGATAGTTACCTCCACTTTCTTGAACATCTTTACCATTGTTGGGTCAAGTTCCACACGCTTTTTAGCCTTTCTTGCCAATGTAGGAAATGGAATTAGTTGAGCCACTTCCTCTAAGATTTGCTCCTTTCTAGGGACCTCACTCCTTGGTTGAGGGTCTTCATCTTCAACTATCACATGTGATTCCTCCTCCTCTTTAATTTCTTCTATCTCAACTCCATCTTCCTCTTAAGCAACTTTTATTGGGTTAGGTGCTTTTGAGTCTCTCTCTTTCAATTGAGTTCCAGACCTCAAGGTTACAGTGTTGATGCCACCCTTAGGGTTGGGTAGAGGTTGAGAAGGTATAGCACTAGAGGTTCAGGCTTGAGGAGTGGAAGTAGAAGGTGGCTCCATGCGAGCAATAAGAGCTTGGAGGTTGGAAGTAAAACCGTTAAGACTTGAGTTGAGTGTGTTTTGGAGTTCTTTTTGTCCTTGGAGTATGGATCGGAGTGTGTCATCTTGATTTTGAGATGTAGAAGGATAGGTGATTTGTGGTGCTTGGGGTTGGTTGGGTGGAAGTGGTTGTCTATGAGGTGGTATGTAGGTTTGATAGTTCATTCCTTGATTTGGTTGTTGGTTTGGAGGGTTTTGTGAATAGCGGTTTTGTGGAGTGTTGTTGTTCCCCCTTTGGTTGCCTCCATTGTCCCTTCCTTCTTGTTGATAATTGTCCCGCCAACTTTGGTTGGAGTTATCCCTCCATCCTTGATTAGAGTTGCTACTCCCTTGGTTATAGTTGCCTCCTTGTTGGGGGTACCCTTGGTTGTAATTGCTCCCTTGGTTATGGTATCCTTGATTAGCATGTTCATAGTAGGAGGGATCATAAAAGTTGTGGGTAGCCGCTAGAGTGTTATCTTCTTGGAGACTTGGACATTCATCCGTATAGTGGGAGTAGCATGAGCAAATGCCACACACTTTTTGGGGGACCAATTATTGGCATTGTTGGTTTTGAGGAGAAGGTGAGTGTTGTTGAGGTGCAGGTTGTTGTTGATTCACTTGGAGTTTCTTTACGAGACTTGTCATCTCACACAAGGTCTTAGTAAGGGTAGCGGTCTCACTACTAGAAGAAACTTCATTCACGGTCTTTGGGTGGTTGACTCTCCGTCTAGCATGTTGAGTGGACTCGGCCAAGTCGGTAATGAGTTGCCATGCCTCCTCTGCCGTCCTATACTTTGATAAAGAACCGTTGCTTGAAGCATCCAACAAATTCTTACCTTGCTCCCTCATGCCTTGGCACACATAGTTAAGCAATACTTGAGTGTCAATCATGTGGTTGGGACATGAGTCAAGAAGTTTGCAAAATCGCTCCCAATATTCATATAAAGTTTTCATCTCGCCTTGTACAATACATGAGATCTCCTTGAGGTGTCTAATTGGATCTTGTGCGGGAAGTCCATGGAACTTTGGTAAAAGATTGATGAGAGCGGTCTTGAGTTCAATGTTTGCATTCAAGTTGGGATGAAGCACATGAAGAAGTTGGAGAACAAAATTCGGTGCACCCGCCTCCTTGAGAGTAACTCTCCTTGGAGCGGCCATGTTGTCAAAACTTATATCATAAGAAGAACTATTAGTAGTATCAACGGAAGAGTAATTAGTGCCTTCGTTGAATGACGATGATATGGTTGGTGAATTGGTAAGAACCTTTTCACCTTCCTCAAAGGCTAACCGCCTCTGAGCTTACCTAATATGAAGCAAAGTTCTTTTAATTTCCGAATCAAATGGTGCTAAGCTCAGATTTGGTAGTAAACGCGTCATACAATGAAGGAGATAAGAGGCTCATGACATCAATTGGTATCTAAACAAAGACTAATCCTAACTAGCGATTAAACAAACACACAATCAAGATAGAAATGCAAGTATTCACATATTAACATATTCACAGTAACCAATAGAATGGCACACATAAACAACTCCCCGGCAACGGCACCATTTTGATAAACCAAATATTCTTATGCCGGTTAGAAATTAGTAATGAATTCAATCGTGAGTATAGTCTAACCAACACGTAAATATCGCATCAAACAATTATAAAATCTATGACCGAGAGTGTTGATCCCAGGTCGTTTTCCCTAGAAATTGCCTTAGAATGCACATCATTGATTAGGAAAGCTTTTATGGTTTTGGGAGTTGGTGCAAGAATTCAAGCTAACAAAAGTAAACGACAATTAATTGAGATAAAGGCCTTGGCTAAGGGTAAGCATTGGAAGTTCCATCATTATAGTTTCTTTCAATTATGATAAGAATTAATTATTGCTTTACTTAGTTAACCCCCTAACAATGGAGGAAAGTCAAGTGAGAGTAACTAACTTGAGTCAGAAGTACTAGTCTCACTGATAAACCACTATTTTATGATTTATATTGTGTTTAATTGTGAGGTTTTATCAAGTCTTCACCCACTTATTCATATGATTTGCATGTATTTACAAATCCTTCCTAAAAATGTTCTATGATTGAAAACTTGCTTCCTAAAGAACTTTTAATTGTATATTTTTTTTGTTTTATCCTCCTTTATATCATTCGATGTCGTGATCCGTGTGTTAAGTGTTTCAGGTTTTCATAGGGCAGGAATGGCTTAGAGAATGAAGAGGAAGCTTGCAAAGATGGAAGGAACACAAGAAGTTGAGGAGATGACCAGTGAGAAGTGACGCGGACGCATGGCTCACGCGACTGCACGAATTGGAGAAAATTGCAGTGACGCACTTGGTGCACGAAATCACAATCACACTTTTGCAATTCCGCACAACTAACTAGCAAGTGCACTGGGTCGTCCAAGTAATACCTTACGTGAGTAAGGGTCGATCCCACGGAGATTGTCGGCTTGAAGCAAGCTATGGTTATCTTGTAACTCTTAGTCAGGATATCAATAATTCTGAGATTTAATTGTAAAAAGTAAAAGAACATGGAATAAATACTTGTTATGCAGTAATGGAGAACAGGTTGAGGTTTTGGAGATAATTTGTCTTCTGAATTTTTGCTTTCCTACTGTCTTCTTCTTCATGCACGCAAGGCTCCTTCCATGGCAAGCTGTATGTTGGTGGATCACCGTTGCCAATGGCTACCATCCGTCCTCTCAGTGAAAATGGTCCAAATGCGCTGTCACCGCACGGCTAATCATCTGTCGGTTCTCACTCATGTTGGAATAGGATCCATTGATCCTTTTAAGTCTGTCACTACGCCCAGCACTCGTGAGTTTGAAGCTCGTCACAGTCATCCCTTCCCAGATCCTACTCGGAATACCAATGACAAGGTTTAGACTTTATGGATCTCAGGAATGGCCGCCAATAATTCTAGCTTATACCACGAAGACTCTGATCTGAATCAGGAGGCTAAAAGATAAGCACTCAATCTAAGGTAGAACGGAGGTGGTTGTCAGGCACGCGTTCATAGGTTGAGAATGGTGATGAGTGTCATGGATCATCACATTCATCAAGTTGAAGTACGAGTGAATATCTTAGAATAGAAGCAAGCGTGATTGAATGGAAAACAGTAGTAATTGCATTAATTCATCAAAACACAGCAGAGCTCCTGACCCCAACCACGGGGTTTAGAGACTCATGCCATAGAAGATACAATATGAAACGTGTAGAGTGTCATGAGGTACAAGATGAATCACTAAAAGTAGTTTTTATAATAAACTAGTGACCTAGGGTTACAGAAAATAAGTAAGCTAGAATAGTTAGTGTAGAAATCCACTTCCGGGGCCCACTTGGTGTGTGCTTGAAATGAACATTGAAGCTTTCACGTGTAGAGACCTTTCTTGGAGTTAAACGCCAGCTTTTGTGCCAGTTTGGGCGTTTAACTCCAGCTTTCATGCCAGTTCTGGCGTTTTGACGCCGGAATTTCTATGCTGACTTGGAACACCGATTCAGGCCATCAAATCTCGGACAAAGTATGGACTATTATATATTTCTGGAAAGCCCAGGCTGTCTACCTTCCAACGCAATTGAGAGCGCGCCAATCGGATTTGTGTAGCTCCAGAAAATTTACTTCGAGTGCAGCGAGGTCAGAATCCAACAGCATCTGCAGTCCTTTTTCAGCCTCTGAATCAGATTTTTGCTCAGGTCCCTCAATTTCAGTCAGAAAATACTTGAAATCACATAAATACACACAAACTCATAGTAAAGTCTAGAAATGTGATTTTTGAATAAAAACTAATAAAAACATAATAAAAACTAACTAAAATATACTAAAAACATACTAAAAACAATGCCAAAAAGCGTATAAATTATCCGCTCATCACAACACCAAACTTAAATTGTTGCTTGTCCCCAAGCAACTGAAAATCAAATAGGATAAAAAGAAGAGAATATACTATAAATTCCAAATTATCAATGAAACTTAGCTCCAATTAGATGAGCGAGACTAGTAGCTTTTTGCCTCTGAACAATTTTGGCATCTCACTTTATCCCTTGAAGTTTAGAATGATTGGCATCTCTAGGAACTCAGAATTTAGATAGTGTTATTGATTCTCCTAGTTCAGTATTGTTGATTCTTGAACACAGTTACTTTATGAGTCTTGGCCGTGACCCTAAGCATTTTGTTTTCCAGTATTACCACCGGATCATAAATGCCACAGACACATAACTGGGTGAACCTTTTCAGATTGTGACTCAGCTTTGCTAAAGTCCCCAATTAGAGATGTCCAGAGCTCTTAAGCACACTCTTTTGCCTTTGGACCATGACTTTAACTGCTCAGTCTCAAGTTTTTACTTGACACCTTCACGCCACAAGCACATGGTTAGGGACAGCTTGGTTTAGCCGCTTAGGCCAGGATTTTATTCCTGTGGGCCCTCCTATCCACTGATGCTCAAAGCCTTGGATCCTTTTTATTACCCTTGCCTTTTGGTTTAAAGGGTTATTGGCTTTTTCTTTTTCTTTCTTTTTCTTTTCACCAAATATGTTTTTTTTTCCACTGCTTTTTCTTGCTTCAAGAATCAATCATTTTTTTTATTTTTCAGATTATCAATAACATTTCTCTTTTTCATCATTCTTTCAAGAGCCAAAAATTTAACATTCATAAACAACAAATTCAAAAGACATATGCACTGTTCAAGCATTCATTCAGAAAATAAAAAGTATTGTCACTACATCAAAATAATTAAACTAATTTCAAGGATGAATTCGAAATCATGTACTTCTTGTTCTTTTGTGATTTAAAACATTTTTCCTTTAAGAAAGGTGATGGATTGATAGAACATTCATAGCTTTAAGACATAGACTTTAAATTTTCATTAATTATGGAAAAAAAATAAGACTAAAAAATAATCATAAGAGCAGACCAATAATAATAGAAGACAGAAATTAAAAACAGAAAAATAAATGACTCTTAAAATAGATTCCTAATAATAAAGGTTATCACAGAGTTAGGACTCAACAACCTTGATTTTGAGAAGTAGATGCTCCTTCAATCTGTGGGGTGTTTGATCCTTCAAGGGAGAGCTTCTGGCGCCTCAGCTCCTGTAGCTCACGCCCCTGCTTCTCCTGTTCCTTAAGCAGCTTGCAGAGCATGCAGTTTTGATTCTGCTGTTCTTCTTTAAGTTGATCCATAGCTTCTTGCAGCTTGGTGACAGATGCTTCTAGGCGGGTCCAGTAGTCAATTTCAGGGATTTCTGGGAGGAACTCCTGTGCCCTCCTTTTGATGGAGTTATCTTGCACTTGTTGTCCTTCCATTGACTTCTTGGTGACTGGGTGTTCGATTGGGATGAATTCATCTACTCCCATCCTCACCCGAGCATCTTTACATAGCAAAGAAATTAAGCTTGGGTATACCAGTTTGGCTTCAGTGGAGTTCTTGTTTGCAATTGTGTAAATCTCACAAGAAATCAGATGATGAATCTCCACTTCATTTCCCAGCATAATACAATGAATCATCACTGCTCTTTTGACAGTGACCTCAGAGTGGTTGCTAGTGGGTAATATGGAACGCCCAATGAAGTCCAACCAGCCTCTTGCAACTGGTTTGAGATCTCCTCTCTTGAGTTGGTTTGGGACACCTTTTGAATTAGTTATCCACTTAGTTCTAGGGAGGCATATGTCCTCTAGAACTTGGTCCAACCCCTTATCTTCTCTCATCATTCTCCTATTAAAGGATTCTGGATCATCTTGTAGATGAGGTAGTTTGAAGACCTCTCTTATTTTGTCCAGATGGAAGTAAATAATCCTTCCTCTGACCATGGTTCGGTAGGTATGAAAGGCGGTTCCAGTTATTCTCTGCTTATCTATTAGCCACAGATTTGAATAGAATTCCTGAACCATGTTTCTTCCAAGCCTTGTTTTAGGATTAGCTAGAATTTCCCATCCTCTGTTTTGAATTTGCTCTTGGATCTCCGGATATTCATCTTCTTTCAGATCGAATTTAACTTCCGGGATCACTGATCTTAAACCCATTATTTTATGGTAATGGTTTGCATGTTCTTTGGTGAAGAACCTCTCTTGATTCCAAAGACTCTTTAGAGTATTCTCTTTCTTGCCTCTTGAATTGGTTTGTTTTTCCTTAGGAGCCATGATCTTGATGAGTCTTAGCTTGGTGATTGATAAACCCCGATTTTGTGGTTTATCTTATGCTTATTTTGGGAGATTTTATCACCTTTTCTCACATTTATTCAATAAAAATAGCATGGTTTTGTAATTCTCCCGTGAATTGTGCTTAAATGTGAAAACAGGCTTTTTAGGCCCTAAAATTGGTAATTTTAATTCAATTTAATTCCATTCGATGCCTTGATGTATTTGTTAAGTGATTTCAGGTTCATAGGGCAACTATTGGATGGAAGAAGTGAGGAGAAAAGCATGCAAGCGGGAGAACAAATGAAGAAATGAAGGAACCGGAAAGCTGTCAAGCCCGACCTCTTCGCACTCAATCGACTATAACTTGAGCTACAAAGGTCCAAATGAGGCAGTTCCAGTTGCGTTGGAAAGCTAACATCCGGGGCTTCAAAATGATATAAAATTTTCCATATGTTACTTCGCGCTGAGGGGCGCGCGCGTGCCGATTCTGCCATGGCCCACTAGAGTGAATTCGCCCCCAGCGAATTCTGAAGCACTTTGGGCCCAACCCAACTCATTTCTGATGCTATTTCAGCCAAGGATTGAAGGAGAGTCAACACACTTAGTCATAGTTTAGTTTTTCATTATGTTTTAGGGTAGAATTCTAGAGAGAGAGACTCTCTCCTCTCTCTAGATCTAGGATAGAAATTAGGGTACAATTAGGTTAATCACTCTCAATTTTATCTTTCAATTCTTGTTTTGATTCAGTTTTCTCTTTTAATTTCTTGTTGTTACACCTTTGTTTTTCTAGTTCTTGTTGTTAATTTCCCTATTTTTCCATTTTTATGTTGATGAATCATTCTTGGATCTTAATTTTTCTTTAATGCGATTTTATGTTTCCATGCTCTTTTATCTTGATCTTGATTGCTATTGTTGATTTCTTGCTTATGTTGGTTATGGTTTCCTTTAATCCTTGCATTTGATGATGTTTACTTTTCTTGCACACTAAGTGTTTGTTAAAATGTTTTCTCTAGTTTTTGAGTAGTTTTCTTTGCTCTTGGCCTAGGCTAAGGGAATTGAGTGACCTTGAGTCATTGGGTCTCATTGAATTGGTGATTTGAGAACCCTGTGTGATCAATTTGAAGCTCATTGACACTAACCCACTACTAAGCTAATTAGTAGATAGGTTAGGACTTATGAGTGGATGTGATCAAGCCTATTTGACATACTTCAAGCCTAGGAGTAGATATTACGTACTTAAGGCTTTGAAAGTAGACTTAGGCCCAGTTTGGGTAACTAACTTAATTAAGCTCCTTTTGATAAAATAACTTAAACAATAAATGACTCTGTTAAAAGTAACTTATAAATAAGTTATTTTGTGTTTGGATTTTTAACTCTAAAAGAGCTTATTTTAAAGAAATGTAATGAAAAGTAGAAGTATTATGAGAGAAGTCATTTTTTTTTAACTTCTCTATAAGTTCCAAAATAGCTTCTTAGAAAGTTGCAATTTGGTTTTGAAAATTGCACTCGACATTAATACTACTACTTTTCATAAGTCAAAAGTTAAAAAAAGCTACTTCTAGAGTTTCTCAAACGGGCCCTTAATGGGTTGGCCTCTCATAATTATCAATATTTGGTATGTAGACAAGGATGGTGATCTCAATTACCTATGTCTAGCCAAGAGTCCTTACTATTTCTTTTATTAGTTCTTGTTGTTTTACTTTCTTGTCATTTATATTTTCTTGTCAAATATCAAATCAACCCCCCCCCCTTTGCATTCTCATAGCCAATAATTAAACACTTCATTGTAACTCTTCGTGAGACGACCCAGAGTCCAAATACTCCGGTTAATTTTTATTTGGGATTTGTTAATTGTGACAAAACCAAATTTTTGATGTGGGAATTGTTTGTTGGTTTGGAACTATACTTACAACGAAGTTATTCCTTCTATAAGAAGAAATTCTAGACCATGAAGCAAAACTCTTCAATCAAAATGGCACCGTTGCCGGGGAGTTGCAATGGTGTTATGTTATTGGTTATTGTATATATGTGAATATTGTGAATAGCTTGATTTTTGGATTGCTTGTTAGTTTTGCTTGTTCTAGGACTTTGTTTCATTATTTCTTGTTAGCTTTTGTTTCTTATTTTTACTTTTACTATGAATTCTCACTTTGGCTATGAGTGTGATTACAACTATGTTGTAGGAAATGGGAACTTCAATGAAGATGTGCATCAAGGATGGGATAACCAAAGGTGGGAGGAGCCATATGCATACGATCAATCCTCTTGGCAACAACCTCCACCAATGCACTATGAAGAAGAGCCATTCTATGATGCATACCAATCCAATGGTTATGGTGAATCCCCTTGTGACTTCCAAGAACCACCACCATATGCCTATGAGCCATATCCTCAACATGACCATCAACCATACTCACAAGCCACCTTTCACCAACCATCTTCATATGACCCTAATCCATATCCATCCTACCAACAACCATATGAGCCACACATAGAGCCACCACCATTCCAACATCAACATTTTCAAGAGCCACCCCCTCCATATTATTACCAAGATGAACCACCTCCAATGTATGAAAATTTCCAACCACAAGATGAATACCACTTTCCACCACAACCTCCCATGGAAGAATACTCATGTCCTTCAATCCAAGAGTCATATGATCCTACTCATGATATCCAAGAAGAACAAGAGTCAAGGGATCATTTCAAGGAGACATTGGATCAATTTCAAGCAACCATGGAGTGTTTTATGCAACAATTAGAAAGAATGGGAAATATTGAACCACCACAACCCTACCAAGAAGAACCACCTTCCAACTACAATACCATTCCCTCAAACAATGAACTCTCTCTTCCACCATCACCTCCCGATGAAGCCTTCATGCTAGAATTGAGAGATCTTGAATCTTATCTCTTAAGGCGACACGAGGAGGATGGAAAGAAATTTGAGGAGTTAAGAGCAAAAACGGCTATCATGGTAGAAGCCATTAGCAACATAGTCTCATCTCGCTTAAGCCTATGCGATCAAGGCACTTCCATTGTGGAATGTGGAGAAGCAACCAAGGAGCTTAGCGAGGGAGTGAACTTGAAGCTCCAAGGTGAAGAAGAGGAGTTAAAGCAAGAAATGC
This sequence comes from Arachis hypogaea, assembly GCF_003086295.3. NCBI lineage: Eukaryota > Viridiplantae > Streptophyta > Magnoliopsida > Fabales > Fabaceae > Arachis > Arachis hypogaea. The sequence goes on from NC_092055.1 coordinate 65,815,555, forward strand.
AACAAGAGGAGGAAGTAGAGATTATTAAAGAAGAGGAAGAAGTGGTTGAAGACTTAGGAGATGCGGAACCACCTTGGGAGTCTAAGATTGAAGAAAACCCCTCCAAGATGATTGAATTTGATGTTAAGGAGGAATGTGCACAACCTCCAAGGCATATCTCTTATGAAGAATTGGATGGAATAGAGCAAGAATTGAGTCCCCTTGGTGATGAAGATCAAGCATCAAGTCTTAGTGGTGAAGAATCCTTTGAGCATGAAGAACCTTCTCTCGATGAAATGGAAAGCAATGTGGAGGTAAATGTCTCTCACCCTCCCATTTATGATTTGAGTAAGGGAAAAGAGTTAGATAAAAATGTTGAACAAAGGATTGATATTAAGAGATCTTGTGAGGAGGTGAAGATCCTTAGAAAAAGGAGGATGGGAATTGAATATGCTTTAGCAAGATCCTTGGAATCACCTTTGCCTAGGTTGCCATCTACACCTTCATTTGAGTGGATGAAACTCATTTCTATTATCTTTATTATCCCACTCGAATATGGCTTGCTTGAAACGGATGGTCAACTTAGGATGCTTTGTGGGATGAAGCGTAAAAGAAAGATGTTTCGTGGTTGGCGTTGCAAATCAAGGCTCATTATGGTTGAAGCTTCAAAGAGCAAGGGTTGGACTAGTGCTCAATTGGATGGGTCTAGGAGAATAGATTGGTGCTCCTATGAGAATTCATCTCTCTTGCCACCCGGAGGAAATCACCATGATCAACTCAAGGACGGGTGTGAAAACAAAGTGTGGGATCCCGGATCGCACAAGGAAGATCAACTTTGGGAGCCTATGGTTTGTGAAGAACTCCATCAAAACTTGGAGTTATTAACTTTGAATGATGAAGCACAATGGAAGTCCAAGCATTGGTGGATGTTCAAGGATGGATTCAAGCACAAGCCACCTTGATGAAGAGCTCCCCATAAGTCCAACTTAAGGACAATAAACAAAAGTGCTAGGTGGGAGACATTCCACCATGGTAAACTCTTTCCCTTTTTCTCTTTGTAAATATTGGTAATTTAGATTTAATTTCATGTTTTGAATTGATTTGTTAAGTTTGTTTGGGAGTCTAGTAGGTTAAATAAGGTTCTATGATGTTGTGGTAGCTGTTTGGAGGTTTGGAATGCTTGGTTTGGTGCAAAAACATAGAAAACAATTTTTGAAAAACAGAGCACCATCCACGCGCACGCGCACTCCACGCGTAGGCGCGCCTCAAGCATTTTCGACCATCCATGCGGATGCGCCATGTACGCGTACGTGTGGATTGAATTTTTCGACCCCTCCATACATTTTCCCGAGAGTTGTGCCTGGAGTGTGCCAACTTTGTGCCCAAAGGCACGCGCACGCGTACCTTACGCGGACGCGCCACTCTCGAAATAACCCACCGATGCGCAGACGTGCCGTACGCGTCCGCGTCGCTTCCATTTCATCCATTCACACTTACGCGCACATGACGCGCACGCGTGGATTGCCCTGTTTCACTCACCTTCTTTTCTTCTCATCTTTCCATTTCTTTCCTTCTTCTCTCTTCCCCTCTTTTCTTTCCAACCTTCAAACATCATCCAACATTACCAAACATCATGTAACACCATTTATTTTAGTTAGTTAGTTAGTTTAATTTTTTTTTCCATTATAAGTGTTGGATTGCTAATCTTGTTTATTATTTACTGCTGCTTATTGATAGGATGTTAGTTTAACATCATTGTTGTTAATTGTCATTGTTGGATTTCTTTGTTGAGGTTATATTTGGTTACTTGGTTTGGAACTTTTCATGTTTAATGCTTTTGAATACCAAGTACATGTGACATTGCCTTTAAGCTTCTTAACTCTTTTGAATTGCATGTTTTGGCCACCATGCATTCTATTGTTAGGCAATTGTACATTATCAATGCATTTTTTTTTAGGATGCTTGTTCTAATTGATCATCACCTATTTCATGCATTGAGATTGTGGAATTGTGAAATCGGATCGAAAGCTTACCTAGTGACATATTTTTGAGCTTTTCAAGTTTTGTGGACCATGCTTGCTATGTGATTGATTTTCACTTCTATCGTCTTTTTCCTAAGCTCCATAGCATCCATGTGTTTCACCTCTATGTCACTTAGGTGTTGCAACAACTTCAATATATGTCATTGTTTGATGTGTGAGCTCTCTATACCATTTTGTTCATCAAATTTACTTACACATCAATTAATGTCCATGCATTATCCAATTTCACAATTGCTTGATTTTTGCTTGAATGCTTTTATGCTTCTTCACTACTTGTTTGGTTGCCCTTACCCTACAAGTCTTTTGAAGTATTTCAAGCACACTAGAATGAGTGAAGTGTATGCTTCCTTTTGTGTAAATGTGACATAACTTTTTATACTAGCGTGTGTGTGTGTTCTAAACCGCGCGCAATTTTAGAACCCACACACCTATTTTTCATCAATGTCACACTAATTCACTCACTCAATTCTAGTGATTCACCTCATTCTAACAATTCACGCTTCCTTGTTTTTGTATTTTCTCATCTTACGGTGTTTATTTTGTTTTTCATGATTGATGCACCACAAGCAAAAACGGAAGCGGGAGGAAGAACACGCAGCACCGGTTGACCTACCAGCTGAAGGTAGCAACTTGGAAAGTCGCCGTACCCCCTTGCTCATCTTTGAGTGCACCGAGGACGGTGCAAACTTTTAAGTGTGGGGAGGTCGTCCGACCACTCAATGTTTTCGGTAACAAGTTTCTAATCCCAACACTTTTGTATCTCATTTTAGGATTCTTAGTTGCATTTTCTTATTTTGCATATGTATATATTAAACTTAGTCAAAATCATGATATTTTTCAAGGATTTTGTCTATAGGGCACCCCAATTGATTGAAAAAAAATTTTTTTTTTAACTTGCTTGAATTATATACTTTGTGGAACATGGTTTTTGAGCTAAGAACACAAGCATGCGAGATTTGAGCCTAATTGTGTGGTTACATCATAGAACCACTTATTTTCATTCTTGTGTGCATTGTTCTTTTCCTATGATTGTAATCTTTGATTTGTTTGATTCTTTATGTCCATTATTTTGTGTATACATGCATTTATATGATTGAGGCCATTGTTCAAATAGCTCACTTACCCAAATAGCCTACCTTTTATCTTCCATTGTTAGCCGATTTTGAGCCTATGCTTAACCCATTTGTTCTTAATTATAGCACATTACAAGCCTAAGTGAAAAACAATAAATGTCCCTTGTTTGGATCTTTGATTAGCTTAGGCTAGTGAGAGTGTTTATCATTTGATTTTGGGAGAGTTGGGAACATTGAGTAGAGATAAAAGTGTGTTTTTATATTTGTGTTGAGAATCTTGGGAATTGGGAACATACTCATATATTAATCATGTGTAAACCATATGCATTGATGTTCTTGTATATATATTTTAGTTTGAAAAAAAAATTATGAAAAAAAAATAATAATAATAATAATAATAAAAAAGAAGAAGAAAGACAAAGAATTGCAATAAAAAGGGGACAAAATACCCCAAAAGCAAGGTTCAATAAAAGTCAATGCATATGGGTGGTGATCAAAAAGAGAATGCATGAGTGTGTGAAAAAGTGAAGAATGGGTAGTTAGGTTTGTTTAGAATTGGATAGGTTGTCATAGGTTAGGTGGAAAGTTTAAGTTAATCAAAGATTCAAATCTCTAGCTCACTTGACCATATGCATCCTACCTTGACCCTAGCCCCATTACAACCTATGAGAAAGACCTCATGATATTTGTATGCATGCATAGATTAATTGTTGATTGTTAGATGAAAAACAAACCTTGCAAAACATGATTAGGGGAGGATTGAGTGAATCAACCCCATACACTTGAGTGACTAGAGCGGATACACATCCGGTGAGGGTTCGATTGCTCAATTACATGTTTTCACCCATGATCATGTCTTTTCTTGCAAGTTTGTAAAATCTTCTTAATAATTCAATTCAATTGTGGGTTGAGTAATTGCTATTGCCTTAGCCCTTGTGTTTGTATATGTATTCTTGGAAATTGATTTATTTTGACTAAGTGGATGCATTCATGTAGATAGATTGCATATAGATAGATTGCATGTAGTTAGTTTGCATTGAATAAATGTTGATGTCCCTTTGCTTCTTTCTTGATTTTAGCATGAGGACATGCTTAGTTTAAGTGTGGGGAGATTTGATAAACCCCGATTTTGTGGTTTATCTTATGCTTATTTTGGGAGATTTTATCACCTTTTCTCACATTTATTCAATAAAAATAGCATGGTTTTGTAATTCTCCCTTGAATTGTGCTTAAATGTGAAAACATGCTTTTTAGGCCCTAAAATTGGTAATTTTAATTTACTTTAATTCCATTCGATGCCTTGATGTATTTGTTAAGTGATTTCAGGTTCATAGGGCAAGTATTGGATGGAAGAAGTGAGGAGAAAAGCATGCAAGCGGGAGAACAAGTGAAGAAATGAAGGAACCGGAAAGTTGTCAAGCCCGACCTCTTCGCACTCAATCGACCATAACTTGAGCTACAGATGTCCAAATGAGGCGGTTCTAGTTGCATTGGAAAGCTAACATCTGGGGCTTCAAAATGATATAAAATTTTCAATATGTTACTTCGTGCTGAGGGACGCGCACGCGCACTTTGCACGCGCGCGCCGATTCTGCCATGGCCCACTAGAGTGAATTTGCCCCCAGCGAATTCTGAAGCACTTTGGGCCCAACCCAACTCATTTCTGATGCTATTTCAGCCAAGGATTGAAGGAGAGTCAACACACTTAGTCATAGTTTAGTTTTTCATCATGTTTTAGGGTAGAATTCTAGAGAGAGAGACTCTCTCCTCTCTCTAGATCTAGGATAGAAATTAGGGTACAATTAGGTTAATCACTCTCAATTTCATCTTTCAATTCATGTTTTGATTCAGTTTTCTCTTTTAATTTCTTGTTGTTACACCTTTGTTCTTCTAGTTCTTGTTGTTAATTTCCCTATTTTTCCATTTTTATGTTGATGAATCATTCTTGGATCTTAATTTTTCTTTAATGCAATTTTATGTTTCCATGCTCTTTTATCTTGATCTTGATTGCTATTGTTGATTTCTTGCTTATGTTGGTTATGGTTTCCTTTAATTCTTGCATTTGATGATGTTTACATTTTTTGCACACTAAGTGTTTGTTAAAATGTTTCCTCTAGTTTTTGAGTAGTTTTCTTTGCTCTTGGCCTAGGCTAAGGGAATTGAGTGACCTTGAGTCATTGGGTCTCATTGAATTGGTGATTTGAGAACCCTGTGTGATCAATTTGAAGCTCATTGACGCTAACCCACTACTAAGCTAATTAGTAGATAGGTTAGGACTTATGGGTGGATGTGATCAAGCCTATTTGACATACTTCAAGCCTAGGAGTAGATATTACGTACTTAAGGCTTTGAAAGTAGACTTAATGGGTTGGCCTCTCATAATTATCAATATTTGGTATGTAGACAAGGATGGTGATCTCAATTACCTATGTCAAGCCAAGAGTCCTTACTATTTCTTTTATTAGTTCTTGTTGTTTTACTTTCTTGTCATTTATATTTTCTTGTCAAATATCAAACCAACCCCTCCTTTGCATTCTCATAGCCAATAATTAAACACTTCATTGCAACTCTTCGTGAGACGACCCGGAGTCCAAATACTCTGGTTAATTTTCATTTGGGGTTTGTTAATTGTGACAAAACCAAATTTTTGATGTGGGAATTGTTTGTTGGTTTGGAACTATGCTTACAACGAAGTTATTCCTTCTATAAGAAGAAATTCTAGACCATCAAGCAAAACTCTTCTATTAGTGATCACGGAAAAACACACCAAACTTAGAGGTTTGCTTGCCCTCAAGCAAAAGAAAGGAAAGAGGAGAGAGATGAGGAGAGGCAAATTCGAATGGTGGAGAGGTGGGGATGGCCGAATGTGTATTTATAAGTGGAGGGGAGGGATTTTGAAAATTTTGAAAAAGATATGACATAAAGATATGATTGGTGGAAGAAAATAGAACCATGATATGAAAAGATGAGATTTTTAAATGGAAAAGATATAAAGAGGTTAAATCTGAAAATTTGTTTATGCATCTAAGAATTAAGAGATGATATGATGAGTTTAGAAAAGATTTGGAAAGAAATTGAAAAGATACTTGAGTTTTTGAAGAAGATTTGGGAAGGAATTGAAAGAAATTTGAAAAGAGATTTAGAAAATTGTTGAATTTTTAAAAATTGAGGGTGAATGATGAAAGTTTGAAACATGTTTATGCAGAAAATTATGAGTCAAAACATGAAAATTTGAACAAAATCCTCGCCCCCTGTCTTTCTGGCATTAAACGCCCAGAATGGTATCCATTCTGGCGTTTAACGCCCATAAGTTGGCCATTGTGGGCGTTTAACGCCCAGCCAGGTACCCTGGCTGGCGTTAAACGCCAGAAATCCTTTGTTACTGGGCATTTTTCTGAATGCCCAGAATGCTGCAATTCGGGCATTAAATGTCCAGAATGGTACCCATTCTGGCGTTTAACGCCCAAAATGGTGCCTTTACTGGTGTTAAACGCCCAGAATGCTATCCATTCTGGCGTTTAACGCCCAAAATGCCCCTTACTGGCGTTTGCTTGCCAGTGAGCTCCTTTTCTCTGCTTTTTGCACTGGATCCTTCGGTAACTCTGTGAATTCCTATAATTTTGATGATTAATCTTAAAGAAAATTTATAACAAACTTCTACAAGTATTAATTAAAGCAAATAACTTGCTAATGGCTTGGTTGCCTCCCAGCAAGCGCTTCTTTATTGTCTTTAGCTGGACCTTAACTGAGCTTTATTCAAGCCTCAGTTTTGAGCATTCTTGCTCAAAATTGCTTTCAAGATAATGTTTGATTCTCTGTCCATTAACAATGAACTTTTTATCAGAGTCAAAATCCTGAAGCTCAACATATCCATATGGTAAAACACTTGTAATCACATATGGTCCCCTCCATCGGGATTTCAATTTCCCGGGGAATAGTCTTAGCCTAGAGTTGAAGAGCAGAACCTTCGTCCTGGTTCAAAGACTCTAGATGACAGTTTCTTGTCATGCCACTTTTTTTATTTCTCCTTATAAATTTTAGCATTTTCAAAAGCATTGAGTCTGAATTCCTCTAGCTCATTCAGCTGGAGCAATCTTTTCTCTCCAGCTAACTTAGCGTCCAGGTTTAGGAATCTGGTTGCCTAGTAGGCCTTATGTTCCAGTTCCATGGGCAGATGACAGGCCTTGTCATAAACAAGCTGGTATAGAGAGGTTCCTATAGGAGTCTTGAATGGTGTCTTGTATGCCCACAGAGCATCATCCAAGCTTTTTGCCAAATCCTTTCTACGGGCAATTACAGTCCGTTCCAGGATTCTTTTTAGTTCTCTATTAGAGACTTCAGCCTGCCCATTTGTCTGTGGGTGATATGGATTTGCTACTTTGTGGCTAATTCCATATCGGACCATAGCAGAGTATAGCTGTTTATTGCAGAAATGAGTGCCCCCGTCACTGATTAATACTCTGGGATGCCAAATTTGCTGAAGATATGTTTCTGGAGGAATTTTAACACGGTCTTAGTATCGTTAGTGGGTGTGGCAATTGCTTCTACCCATTTAGATACGTAGTTTACTGCCACCAGAATGTAAGTGTTTGAGTATGATGGTGGGAAAAGACCGATAAAGTCAATACCCCATACATTAAACAACTCAATCTCTAAGATCCCTTGTTGAGGCATGGCATAACCATGGGGCAAGTTGCCAGCTCTTTGGCAACGGTCACAGTTACGCACAAACTCTCGGGCATCTCTATAGAGAGTAGGCTAGTAGAAGCCACATTGGAGGACCTTAGTGGCTGTTTGCTCACCTCCGAAATGTCCTCCATATTGTGATCCATGGCAGTGCCATAGGATCTTCTGTGCCTCTTCTCTGGGTACGCATCTGTGGATCAATCCGTCTGCACATCTCTTAAAGAGATATGGTTCATCCCATAAGTAGTACTTTGCATTTGAAATTAGTTTTTCATCTGCACCTTGCTGTACTCCTTGGGTATGAACCTCACAGCTTTATAGTTTGCAATATCTGCAAACCATGGTGCTTCCTGAATGGCGAAGAGTTGCTCATCCAGAAAGGTTTCAGAGATCTCAGTAGGAGGGAGGGACGCCCTTGCTACTGGTTCTATCTGAGACAGATGATCAGCTACCTGGTTTTCTGTCCCTTTTCTATCTCTTATTTCTATATCAAACTCTTGTAGAAGAAACACCCATCTTATGAGCCTGGGTTATGAATCCTGCTTTGTGAGTAGGTATTTAAGAGCAGCATGGTTAGTATACACAATCACTTTTGAACCTACTAAATAGGATCTAAACTTGTCAATGGCATAAACCACTGCAAGTAACTCTTTTTCTGTGGTTGTGTAATTCTTCTGTACATCATTTAAAACACGGATAGCATAGTAAATGATGTACAGAAGCTTATTATGCCTCTGTCCCAACACTGCACCAATGGCATGGTCACTGGCATCACACATTAGTTCGAATGGTAATGTCCAGTTTGGTGCAGAGATGACTGGTGCTGTGACCAGCTTAGCTTTCAGGGTCTCAAACACCTATAGACACTCTGTGTCAAACACAAATGGTGTGTCAGCATCTAGCAGATTGCTCAGAGGTTTTGCAATTTTTGAAAAATCCTTTATAAACCTCCTATAGAAACCTGCATGTTCCAGAAAGCTTCTGATTGCCTTGACATTGGCAGCTGGTGGTAATTTTTCAATTACCTCTACTTTAGCTTGATCCACCTCTATTCCCTTGTTTGAAATTTTATTCCCAAGGACAATTCCTTCAGTCACCATAAAGTGACATTTTTCCCAGTTTAAAACTAGGTTGGTCTCTTGGCATCTTTTCAGAACAAGTGCTAAATGGTCAAGACAGGAGCTGAATGAGTCTCCAAATACCGAAAAGTCATCCATGAAGACTTTCAAAAATTTCTCTACCATATCAGAGAAGATAGAGAGCATGCACCTCTGAAAGGTTGCAAGTGCATTGCACAGACCAAAAGGCATCCTTCTGTAGGTAAATACTCCAGATGGACATGTGAATGCTGTTTTCTCTTGGTCTTGATGATCTATTGCAATTCGGTTGTAACCTGAATAGCCATCCAAAAAGCAGTAATAGTCATGACCTGCTAGTCTTTCTAGCATCTGGTCTATGAATAGTAAAGAAAAATGATCCTTTCTGGTGGCTGTATTGAGCCTTCTGTAGTCAATACACATACGCCACCCTGTAATTGTTCTTGTAGGAACCAGTTCATTCTTCTCATTGTGAACCACTGTCATGCCTCCCTTTTTGGGTACAACTTGGACAGGACTTACCCAGGGGCTATCAGAAATAGGATAAATAATTCCAGCCTCTAGTAATTTGGTGACCTCTTTCTGCACCACTTCCTTCATGGCTGGATTTAGCCGCCTCTGTGGTTGAGCCACTGGCTTAGCATCATCCTCCAATAGGATCTTGTGCATGCATCTTGCTGGGCTAATGCCTTTAAGATCACTTATGGACCACCCAAGAGCTGTCTTGTGTGTCCTTAGCACTTGAATTAGTGCTTTCTCTTCCTGTAGATTTAAAGCAGAGCTTATGATTACTGGAAAAGTGTCACCTTCTCCCAGAAATGCATATTTCAGGGATGGTGGTAGTGGTTTGAGCTCGGGTTTAGGAGGCTTATCCTCTTCCTGAGGAATTTTTAGAGGTTATTTTATTTCCTCTGATTCCTCCAGATCAGGCTGAATATCTTTAAAGATGTCCTCTAGCTCTGATTTGAGACTTTCAGTTATATTGATCTGTTCCACCAAAGAGTCAATAATATCAGCGCTCATGCAGTCATTTGGTGTGTCTGGATGCTGCATAGCTTTGACAGCATTTAACTTGAACTCATCCTCAATGACTCTCAGGGTCACTTTCCCTTTTTGTACATCAATAAGAGTTCATCCAGTTGCTAGGAAAGGTCTTCCTCGAATGAGAGTTGCACTCTTGTGCTCCTCCATTTCCAGCACTACAAAGTCAGTGGGAAAGGCAAATGGCCCAACCTTGACAATTATGTCCTCAATTATGCCTGATGGATATTTGATGGAGCCATCAGCAAGTTGAAGACATATCCGGGTTGGTTTGATTTCTTCAGTCAAGCCAAGCTTTCTAATAGTGGATGCAGGTATGAGGTTGATACTTGCTCCAAGGTCACATAGAGCTGTCTTGGTACAAGCACCCTCTAATGTGCATGGTATCATAAAGCTTCCTGGATCTTTAAGCTTCTCTAGTAAGCTTTTCAGAATGACTGCACTGCATTCTTCAGTGAGAAACACCTTTTCAGTTTCTCTCCAATCCTTCTTATGACTTAAGATCTCTTTCATGAACTTAGCATAAGAGGGTATTTGCTCAAGTGCGTTTGCAAATGGGATCTTTATCTCAAGAGTCCTGAGATTGTCTGCAAAACAGGCAAATTATTTATCCTGCTCCGCTTGGCAGAGTTTCTGAGGATAAGGCATCTTGTCCTTATATTCTTAACCTTAGTTGCTGCAGGTTTATTCCCTACAGAGGTGGTTGGAGAGGCCTTCTTAGAGGGGTTACTGTCATCACTTGCAGGTGTCTGATCCCTCATTGGCGTTTGAACGCCAGGATTGGGTGCTGGATGGGCGTTTAACGCCAGCTTCCCACCCTTTTCTAGTGTTCGAACGCCAGAACTGGGCAAGGAATGGGCGTTCAACACCAGCTTTCCTCCCTTTTCTAGAGTTTGAACGCCAGAAGTGGGCATCCACTAGGTGTTTGACGCCAGTCTTTCACCCTTTTCTGGCGTTTGAACGCCAGAATTATTCCTCTCTGGGCTCTTGCTGTCCTCAGAGGGAGTTTGGGCAGTATTTTGGTCATCCTCTGTCAGTTGTTCCTTTCTTGGCTTTTTGCTACTTTGAGCTGAATTATTCAATGTCTTCCCGCTCCTTAGTTGGACAGCTTGGCATTCTTCTGTTATCTGTTTAGATAGCTGTTGTCTTGTCTGATTCAATTGTGCTTCCATATTCTTGTTAGCATTTTTAGTGTCCTGGAGCATATCTTTAAATTCTGCTAATTGTTTTGTCATAAGGAGTAATTGCTAATTAAGTTCAACAATCTGTTCTTGAGGATTAGGATCAGTAGTTGCTGTTTCTTTTATAGAGGACTCACTGCTTGAGTACAGATGCTGATTTCTAGCAACCATATCTATGAGTTCTTGAGCTTCTTCAATCGTCTTTCTCATGTGTATAGATCTACCAGCTGAATGATCTAGAGACATTTGAGCTCTTTCTGTAAGCCCATAGTAGAAGATGTCTAACTGTACCCACTCTGAAAACATTTCAGAGGGGTATTTTCTTAGCATCCCTCTGTACCTCTCCCAGGCATTATAAAGAGATTCATGATCCTCTTGTTTAAAGCCTTAGATGTCCAGCCTCAGTTGTGTCATCCTTTTTGGAGGGTAAAATTGGTTCAGGAACTTGTCTGATAATTGTCTCCATGTTTTTATGCTTGCTGTGGGTTGGTTGTTTAACCACCTCTTAGCTTGATCTTTTACAGCAAATGGAAACAGTAATAATCTGTAGACATCCTAATCCACTTCTTTATCACGTACTGTGTCAGCAATTTTTAGGAACTGTGCCAGAAACTCAGTAGGTTCTAGTTGTGGAAGACCGGAATACTGGCAATTTTGCTGCACCATGATAATGAGCTGAGGATTTAGCTCAAAACTGCTTGCCTTGATGGGAGGTATACAGATGCTACTCCCATATGCAGCTGTAATGGGGTTAGCATATGACCCAAGAGTCCTTCTGGACTGTTCATTTCCACTTATGTCCATGATAGAGAAAAGGGAATTGATATGAATTGCAATTAAATTACATTTTTAATTTTTTAATTTTATTTAATTAAAAGTAACCGAAAATAAAACAAAATAAATGGAAGATAAAATAACACTTTCAAAAATTAGAAGAAAATAAAATAAAAGCAAATTAAAAACTAAATTAATTAATTAATTAAAAAGATTTTGAAAAAAAAATGCTTAGTTGATTTCGAAATATGAAAGAGAAAATTAGTTAGGTGAATTTTTTTTGAAAAAGAATTTGAAATTAGTAATCAAAAAGATATGATTGAAAAGATATGATTGTAGAAATTAAATAGATTTTATTTTTGAAAAAGATTTGAAAAGATCAATTTTTGAAATTAGAATTTTGACTTGACTAGAAAAAAAGATATGATTTTGAAAATCTTTGACTAATTTAATGCACAATTTCAAAATTTATGAGTAAAATAATGAAAAGATATTTTTTTGATTTTTGAATTTTAATGAGGAAAGAGAAAAACAACAAAATGACACTAAACTTAGAAATTTTAGATTAAAATAGAGAGAACAAACAAGAAAACTTTGAATGTCAAGATGAACACCAAGAACAAATTTTTGAAAAACTTTTAAGTAAATAAAAGCAAAAGGGACACCAAACTTAAAATTTTTAGCAAATCAAACATAAATTTTCAAAAATTTAAAGGAAAACACAAAGAAGACACCAAACTTAGAATTTTCAAAGATCAAAAAAGAACTAAGAACATGCAAATTCGAAAAATTAAAAGAAAATAAAAGCATGCAATTGACACCAAACTTAAAATATGAAACTAACTCAAATAAAAGACTCAAATTTAGTGACTCTAAGCCAACAAAAATAAATTATTCCTAATCTAAGCAACAAGAAAGACCGTCAGTTGTCCAAACTCGAATAATCCCCGGCAATGGCGCCAAAAACATGGTGCACAAAATCACAATCACACTTTTGCAATTCCGCACAACTAACCAGCAAGTGCACTAGGTCGTCCAAGTAATACCTTACGTGAGTAAGGGTCGATCCCACGGAGATTGTCGGCTTGAAGCAAGCTATGGTTATCTTGTAACTCTTAGTCAGGATATCAATAATTCTGAGATTTAATTGTAAAAAGTAAAAGAACATGGAATAAATACTTGTTATGCAGTAATGGAGAACAGGTTGAGGTTTTGGAGATAATTTGTCTTCTGAATTTCTGCTTTCCTACTGTCTTCTTCTTCATGCACGCAAGGCTCCTTCCATGGCAAGCTGTATGTTGGTGGATCATCGTTGCCAATGGCTACCATCCGTCCTCTCAGTGAAAATGGTCCAAATGCGCTGTCACCGCATGGCTAATCATCTGTCGGTTCTCACTCATGTTGGAATAGGATCCATTGATCCTTTTAAGTCTGTCACTATGCCCAGGACTCGTGAGTTTGAAGCTCATCACAGTCATCCCTTCCCAGATCCTACTCGGAATACCAATGACAAGGTTTAGACTTTCTGGATCTCAGGAATGGCCACCAATAATTCTAGATTATACCACGAAGACTCTGATCTGAATCAGGAGGCTAAGAGATAAGCACTCAATCTAAGGTAGAACGGAGGTGGTTGTCATGCACGCGTTCATAGGTTGAGAATGGTGATGAGTGTCACGGATCATCACATTCATCAAGTTGAAGTACGAGTGAATATCTTAGAATAGAAGCAAGCATGATTGAATGGAAAACAGTAGTAATTGCATTAATTCATCAAAACACAGCAGAGCTCCTCACCCCTAACCATGGGGTTTAGAGACTCATGCCGGAGAAGATACAATATGAAACGTGTAGAGTGTCATGAGGTACAAGATGAATCACAAAAAGTAGTTTTTATAATAAACTAGTGACCTAGGGTTACAGAAAATGAGTAAGCTAGAATAGTTAATGTAGAAATCCACTTCCGGGGCCCACTTGGTGTGTGCTTAGGCTCAGCATTGAAGCTTTCACATGTAGAGACCTTTCTTGGAGTTAAACGCCAGCTTTTGTGCCAGTTTGGGCGTTTAACTCCAGCTTTCATGCCAGTTCTGGCGTTTTGACGCCAGAATTTCTATGCTGACTTGGAACGCCGGTTTAGGCCATCAAATCTCGAGCAAAGCATAGACTATTATATCTTGCTCAAAAGCCCAGGATGTCTACTTTCCATCGCAATTGAGAGCGTGCCAATTGGGCTTCTGTAGCTCCATAAAATCCACTTCGAGTGCAGGGAGGTCAGAATCCAACAGCATCTGCAGTCCTTTTTTAGCCTCTGAATTAGATTTTTGCTCAGGTCCCTCAATTTCAGTCAGAAAATATCTGAAATCACAGAAAAATACACAAACTCATAGTAAAGTCCAGAAATATAATTTTTGAATAAAAACTAATAAAAATATAATAAAAACTAACCAAAATATACTAAAAACATACTAAAAATAATGCCAAAAAGCGTATAAATTATCCGCTCATCAGCGCTCACCTGCCTGACGCGACCACGTGGATTGGAAGCTGCAGAAGTGACGCGAATGCATGGACAACGCGCACTCGTGGCACGGAAAAATTCTGGATGATGCGAACGCGTGGACGACGCGGTCGCGTGGCGTGCGCGATCCGCAGAATTTACAGAAGTCGCTGGCATGAATTCTGGGCCGCGTTCTAACCCAGTTTTTGGCTCTTAAATGCATATTAGAGTCAGGGAACATGCAGAGACAAAGGACGACATTCATTCTGCATAATTTTTAGTTTTTAGATCTGATTTTCGCTCTTCCCCTAGGTTTTTTCTATATACTCATAATTCAGGATTTGAAGATTTTGGCTTCGGTTATTGAGAAGAGTCTACCTCCGGACTTGGTCATTCTAGTTTGTTTACTTACTTTTTACTTACTCTTTCATATCCTTAATCTGTCCAGAGTATACATTGGATTACTTTTAGAGTTCATTAATGCAAGACTATTTTTATTTTAATTGATCTCTTTGATTATTGTTTACAATGTCTCTTTTTATTTCCCCTTTTTATTTTGTAAAGTCTACATTTATGATAATGGAATAGTTTTCCAACTTGATTGGGAGTTTATTAAAAGGAGAACCTTGAATTGGAATACTCAAGAGTTCAATTTTAATTGGTTCGTTATTGGTTGGCTTGTTAGTCACTAACTCTAATCCTTTCCAAGGGAGAGGATTAGGACTTGTGAATAGAAGTTGACTTTTAACTTGACTTTCCCTCATTTGTTGAGGGTTAACTAAGTGGAAACTACTACTAATTATTGATTGATCTTGAGAAAATTCCAACAAGGATAGAACTTCCGATTAATCTTCTCCCGGTCGAGATTTTATTTAAATTACATAAATTCTCTAATTTAATTTCCTGTTTATCAAACTAAAAAAATCATTTTGGAAAACCTCTGATTAGTAAAATAGCACATCTTCCTGCAACTCGTTAGGAGACGACCTGGGACTCATACTCCCAGTATTTTATTTCTAAAATTTGTGACAACTTTTTTCTAAATTGACAAGTGGATTTTTGCTGGTTAAGAGCTGTACTTGCAATGCCATTTTTCTTAATAATTCTTAATCTGCAAATTTCTACCGCGTCACTCACCCTAGGGAAGTCTAGCTTTAGTGCACTCCAAGTCAATTAGCAACTCTCAATTCATAATCTACAATTGATATCCACTATACAAGTATCTCCAATAACCCAACCCCTAAGCCAAGTAAGAGAAATCTACTCCATAGCTAGGATTGTCATTATCACAAACAATTGGTAGGCAATCATAGAAGACATGATGTAATTGAGAGAAGAAAATTGAATTAAAGCTATCTAATCCACACAATCATCAACAATCAAGAAATTGAATGAAATGACACAATTCATTAATCCAAATCCAAAGTAAAAAAATCAAACAAATCTAGATCTAAGAAATTGAATCAAAAGAACATCAATTAAGAGTAGAAGAAGATAGATCTATGAATTGGCAATGGATCTCACCAAGAAATCCAAGGAGAATTGCAATGGAAGAAGTAAAATTCTAGAGAGAATTTGGAGTTTCTCTCTCTAAAAACAAAATGTAACTAACTCTCTAAAATATCTCCAATTATGACTAATTGTCCTAACACTCCTAATCCTTGGTCTTCTTAAGCTTTTCCCTCCAAAATTCTGCTCCACAATAGGGCCTAGGACTCCTTAAAATTGCTGGTCATGTATTTTGATTAAAAAATCACGTGCGTCCATCGACGCGTACGCGCGCTGTAACACCCTACCATACAGAGTCTTATGCTTAAGTCATAATTCAGAGATGGCAAGGTATTACAACCTCTAAAACAAAAATTTAGTACGTATAGTAGTATGAATGATTGATATTAACTAGGAGCCTTTGTAGAAAAAGGGGTAAACAAAAACCGCAACTCGAAAGCGCAACACTCCGATCGATAACGCAACGAGCAAAGGATAAGCGAACGCGAGATAACATATATACAAAAGAGTGTCAAAAACAGGAATATCAAGACTCAAAACCCGGTTGCGAAGATAACCGGTCCGAGCATAGTAATATTTATACAAATGATAAAATAAGGAAACCCCAAAGGAAACCCAAAGGGACACAAATACATAAAACCTATTCTCCAAAATCCCCTCTAGAAGGAGTCATCACAGTTTGTATTATTTAATGGAGATAAAAGTATCTAAACAAGATATATAAACCAAAACAGAGCCCCGAGAATAGAGATCTTCGCTAATCCAGAAGTCTCCAGCATGCCTCAGCGAGAAACCTCGCGTCCTGCATCTGAAAACCACAAAATTCGCATGGGTGAGAACCAGAGGTCCCCAGTACGGTAACAGCTTCCACATATATAATACATAATAAAAGAGGAAAGCCGAAGGCAATCCTAGAACTTCCTCCATATAATATCAAAGCTTATAAACGAGCTAAATCGTAAGTGGCAACTGACTAAAGATTCTTCAGTCTAACTAATACTTCCCTTTTCCAATTCCTTTAGACCTCCCAACCACCAGCAGGAGTATAATATAGCAAACACAGTTATATCAGACAAGAGATGTACAAATAGGAACAAATAAGGCAATTAGACAGATAGCAAGTAATATGCAGTCAAATAGGCAATCTCAAACAATTCATGTAATATGCTCATGATGCATGCCTGTCCCTAGTGGCTGATGATATCATCTGTCGGTTATAGAGCCAACCCGACAAGTCCTGGTAGCTAACCATTGGACTGTCCCTCTATCATGCATCCCCAACTCGAGTTATACTCATCATAAACTTGATCATAATCATGATCCATATCCATCACCCTCACGGGTGAATATTTATCCATCACCATCACTGGTGAATATTTACGGGGGCGAGCTCATCCGGGTCTTTCACAGTGCCCGGCCACACTTACGACATTGGGATAACAGAGCTTCGAGTCTCAACCCGGAGCACGTGGGGGCTAGCCACTGCTACTACCCAGGGAAACCCTCATCTCCAATGGTGGAAGTGCAACATTCACAATTCATTCAATAGAATATATGCATTTATACTTAGCCAGAAACATGGCTCCGCCGTAACACGGCAACAATCTAGCCATCCGGCTCACGGTTAAATCCATAACTAGCCAATTCATTAGCAAATACGGCCCTTCGGCCCATGGCACAACAAGCACTTCCACCGCCATTCTCCGCATCTCACATATTCATCTTTGATCCTCAATGATCATTCATTTTTCCCCTTGCTTCACTCGCAAGTTACCACATTCACTAGCCCTTTTTCCCATGCTAGGCATATCATAATGATTTAAGACATAAATGGTGAGATCAGAGGCTTAGAAGTATGAAATTTGGCTTTTAAAACTCAAAAATCAACTTTGGGATGAAAACAGGTCCACGCATACGCGCACTCCACGCGCATGCGCGGATGGCCTTATAACTCGTCGACGCGCAAGCGTCATACGCGCGAACGCGCGGGTTGAAAATTAGCCAAACGACGTGCACGCGTCTGCCACGCGTACGCGTGGGTACTCTTGCGCCCCAAGCACAAAACTGGCACAACTTTGGCACAACTCTCTGGAAAATGGCTGGGCATTGGGTGCAGCACATTCGGCGCGCCCGCGCACATCACGCGCACGCGTGGATGGCGCTTCCTGGAAGAACGGCGCGCACGCGCCAAGTGCGCCTACACGCAGAGGGTTATTCTGCTAAAAATTTTCTAAGTTAAAAGCTGCAGAATTCACAGATTCAACCCCCAATCTTCCGACGGTCATAACTCTCTCATTTTAAATCATTTTCACCCGTTCTTCGAACGGCATGGACATCCCGGATCCAATTTCATTTCTAAACAGATTTGGCACAAATCAGAGACCTGTAGTCCAAGTTATGTCCCATCAAAGTATGCCCAAAAACCATGTTTTCATTCAAAACCACAAAGTGCCATTTTCAAAACAAGCCACTTTCAACTCTTTTCAAAATCAGTCAAAACATGCCAATTTCAACCCTTCTCTTTGAAATCATTCAAAATGTACCAAAATCAACAACAAGCCATCCTCAACTCACACATTGACATTTTACCAAAATTCCCAAAACTACCTCCAACCATTTTAACACTTCTTAATCAATGGCTAAAGGACAAACACAATCTCATGTCATACATTCTTCTCATCCCAATTTCCAATAATATTAATTTCCAAATCAACCATCATTATACATGATCAACATCATACTCACCATCAACATGGTACCACCCATCAATTCAACCTCAATCACCCATCAAGAATATATCACAACATGCATTTCTCATACATCACACAATCAAGGCATCAATATTCATAATCACATATATGAACACATCATATATCTCAACCATTCAACAACACCAACAATTCAATGCCTATCTTAGGGCCTCTAGCCTAAGTATTTCCTACCACATTACATATTAGATATGAGAAACCGAAACCATACCTTAGCCGATTTCCCAAACTCAACCGGAGCACTTCCAAACCACTTTTCCTCAAGCTCTCAAGGTCTCAACACCTCCAAGAATAGATTTTGTCACACAAAACCCTCTTCCAAGCTTTCCAAAATCACCAATCAAGCTCCAACATTCACATATACACAACCTAAGCCACAACCACCATACCAAAACACAAGAGCTCAATACCCACAACCACAAGTTCAACATTCTCACTAGGGTTTGAGATATCTTACCTTACCCAAGGTCCAAGGAGACAATATTAACCTTCTCCTTCAAGAGAGTTGGGTCCTATAACATCAAAGAACCCAAAATCTCAACATTTTTGCTCATGAAACTCGAAATCAAGGGCTGGAATTTCGAACAGTAAAACGTGGCTTACCTCAAGATTAATTGTATGGGTTTTGTAGAGCTCTCCGCGATGAACGCGTGTCCGCAAACGGAGCGGCAATCGGAGCTATAGATCAAAAGTTTTGGTGGTTTGAAGATCAAGTGAGAGAAAGAACTTGAGAGAGTGTTCTTCCTCCCCTCTCTTCAATTTCAGCGTGTTTGAGTGTGTTGTGAGGAGAGAGAGTGCTGAAAACTAGGGTTTTGGTTTAGTTTAGTTGGGCCAAGGGCCCACTTTGGGTCCGGTTGGCCCGGTTTGGCCCGTTCGGTCCAATCTTGGTCCGATTTCTATAAAATTGGTACCAAAATTCTCGTCTCACTCTCCTCTATCACATTTAGCCATAAAAATAACATTTTTGGCTTTCTAGAATAAATTCTCATTTATGGGTTAATTAGCCGTTAATTAACCGGGTCTTACATTCTACCCACCTAATTGGGAATTTTGCCCACAAAATTCAAATTCAATTACCTGAGAATAAGCGCAGATAATCCGTTCGCATCTCCGACTCAAGTTCCCAAGTGTGTTTCTCAACACCGCCTCGACTCCAAGCCACTTTGACTAATGAAACCTCCTTTCCACGCAATCGTTTAATACTAGTATCATCAATTCTGACTGGAGCCACTGGAAGCGTCAAATCTTCCCTTAACTGAACCGATTCAGGTTCTAACACATGGCTAGCATCAGGAGTGTACTTCCGAAGCTGCGATACGTGAAACACATCGTGCAGGTTCGAAAGATGAGGTGGTAGAGCCATCCGATACGCCACTGGTCCAATCCTCTCCAGGATCTGAAATGGACCAATGTATCGAGGATTCAACTTCTTTGCTTTAATTGCTCTACCTACTCCTGTGGTCGGAGTAACCTTCAGGAAAACATGATCTCCTGCCTCAAATTCCAAGGGCTTCCGCCTCTGATTGGCGTAACTCTTTTGGCGACTCTGCGCCGTAAGCATCCTATCTCGGATTTTCTTGACTTGTTCTGTGGTCTCAGCTATCATTTCCGGCCCCAACAAGCCCTTTTCTCCAGCTTCATACCAACATAGCAGAGATTGACATTTCCTCCCATACAATGCCTCATACGGAGCCATTCTGATGCTCGCATGGTAACTATTATTGTATGCAAACTCCACTAATGGCATATACCGATCCCATAGAGCTCTCCGGGTGAACGCGTGTCCGCAAACGGAGCGGCAATCGGAGCTCTAGATCAAAAGTTATGGTGGTTTGAAGATCAAGTGAGAGAAAGAACTTGAGAGAGTGTTCTTCCTCCCCTCTCTTCAATTTCAGCGTGTTTGAGTGTGTTGTGAGGAGAGAGAGTGCTGAAAACTAGGGTTTTGGTTTAGTTTAGTTGGGCCAAGGGCCCACTTTGGGTCCGGTTGGCCCGGTTTGGCCCGTTCGGTCCAATCTTGGTCCGATTTCTATAAAATTGGTACCGAAATTCTCGTCTCACTCTCCTCTATCACATTTAGCCATAAAAATAACATTTTTGGCTTTCTAGAATAAATTCTCATTTATGGGTTAATTAGCCGTTAATTAACCGGGTCTTACACGCGCGGCACGCGTAGGCGTCCCTAGGATCTTTTTGCGATCTGCGCGCAGGTGTACGGTGCACGTGAGCATCATAGGAAATATGGCCCAGCCATATAAGCACACCGGCTCCTCGCTCGGCACCACTGCACTGGCTCTGGGTGTACGCATCCACGCGTACGCGCATGGTGCGCGTGCGCGTGCATGTGCAAACATCAAATCTTTAATTTGTTCCATGCTCCTTCCATTCATGCATGCTTCCTTCACTCCTCTTAGCCATTTTTGCCCTGTAACTTCTGAAATCACTTAACAAACGGATCAAGGCATCGAATGGTAATAGAGGAGGATTACAATATATCAATTTTGATGCAAAAGAAGCATATTTTCATCTATGAGGTGAAATGGGGAAAGGAACACAAAATCACGCAGTTTTATATGAATAAGTGTGGAGGATCATTGATAGAACCCTTAAATCTATACATGATAAACCCTAAAAATGGAGTTTATCAGTGTACGCGCCAGGTACGCGCACGTACGGGTTGGTGCTCTATTTTTCAAAATTTTTCCAAGTTCTTGCACCAAACCAAGCCTTCCGAACCTTCGAACAGCTTCCAAAACACCCTAAAACCTTATTTAACATATCAAACTACCAAATAGACTCAACAAACAGAATAAAACATGGAATTAAACTAATTCTATTAATATGTACAAAAGGGAAAAATGAAAAGAATTTATTGTCCTTAAGTTGGACTTATGGGGAGCTCCTCTTAAGGTAGGTTGTGCTTGAAGTTATCCTTGAACATCCACCAATGCTTGAATCTCCAATAAGCTTTAGTCTTTAAAGATGATAACTCCAAGCCTTGATGGAGTTCCACACAAGCCATGGGCTCCCAAATTTGATTCTCCTTGTGCAATCCGGGATCCCACACTTTGTTTTGACACCCATCTTCAAATTGATTATCATGATTCCAATTGGGTGGCATGACCTTAGAATTCTCAATTAAGCATCCAAACATTCTCCTAGACCCATGCAATTTGGTTCTACACCAACCATTGCCATTCAACTTCGAGCATGCAACCATCATGAACTTAGTGTGATGTTTCCAACTACTACACAACTCTCTCCTACTCTTAACTCCACAAAGGGCTCTAAGTTGACCATCATTTTCAATCAAACCATATTCAAGTGAGAAAGTGAAGCTTAGGGATAGAAATTTTACCCACTTGAATGTCGTGTTGGATGATGGGACTTAGGAAGGGGGACCTCCCCACACTTAGCCAATGCGAGGTCTACGCCCTTGTGCTCCTTCTTGACTACCTCCACCTCTTTGTAAGCTTCTTTAACTTCAATTCCTTACTTCTTCTATACACCCCTCATTGATCAAACCATGTGTCGGATGTTGTGCACGGTCCTCCTTGTCATCAATTTCATAGCACAATGAGGGAGATTCATCAATTCCAAAAGACTCATTAGTTGGTTTGGAATCATCTTCAATGATGGAGCTTGCTTCTTGCTTAACCTCCTCCTCTTGGTGGCTTCCTTCCAATTCAATCTCTTCTTCATTGCTTACCAAGGGTATGGAAGGTGAGGTATCTTCTTCCTTACCTTCTATGTCAAACCCAATTGGAAAGGATTCAATTGTAGATAAGAACTCTTTAATGATTGAATCCATCTCTTGGTCAACCTCTTCAAAGGCTTCAACCATCTCTTTCGGCTCAGTTGTCTTAACTTCTTCCCCTTGTGACAATTCTTGCTTCAACTCCTCTTTTTCACCTTGAAGCTCTAAGCTCACTCCCTCACTATGCTCCTTAATTGCTTCTCCACATTCAACAATGGGAGTTCCTTGAGCGCATAGGCTTAGGCGGGAGGAGGCCATATTGCTAACGGCTTTCGCTAGGGTAGCCATCTTGGCTTCTTGCTCCTTAAACTCCTTTTGGTTCTCTTCTTGCCTTCGAATGTAAGAACTAACACATTCTTGGAGAGGATCATCCATTGGAGGTGGTGTGGAAAAAGAAGGTTCATTGTTTGGGAAGGAGGTTTTATAATTGGAAGTTGGTTCATCTTGGCAACGGTATGGAGGTAGTGTATATTAAGGTGGTTCTTGAGAGTAATTGTGTTGGAATGGTGGTGGTTCCATGTGTGGTTCATATGGTTCATAAGGTGGTTGGTATGATGGATAAGGATTAGGGTCATAATGAGGTGTTTGGTGGTAGAGGACTTGTGAGTAAGGTGGTTCAAAGTCATGTTGCAGGGGTGGTTCATAGGCATGTGGTGGTGGTTGTTGACAATCACAATAAGAGTCACCACATCTATTAGATTGATATGCATTAGGATTAGAATTATACCCATAAGAAACTAGAGGAGGTTGTTGCCAAGAGGGGTGATCAATCCTTTGAGGCTCCCTCCACCTTTGATTGTTCCATCCTTAATGCATGTTATCATTGTAGTTTCTATTCCCTACAACATAATTTGAACCAAACTCATAGCCAAAGTGATGAGAATTCATAATAGCAAGAGAAAATAAAAACAAAACTAGTAAGAACTAATAAAAACTAACTCCTAAAAAAAAACAAAAACTAGCAAAGAAGCATATTTAACATATATACAATAGCCAATAATGTAACACCATTGCAACTCCCCGGCAACGGCGCCATTTTGTTGAATAGAATTAGTTGATGGTGTAGATTTTCTTCTTATAGAAAAGAATTACTTTGTTGCAAGTATAGTTCTAAACCGACAAACAATTCTCACATCAAAAAATTGATGGTTGTCACAAGTACAAACCCCAATGAAATTAACCAAAGTATTTAAACCTCAGGTCGTCTCACAAGGAATTGCAATGAAGTGGTTAATTATTGGCTATGAAGATGCAAGGGGGTTTGATTTGGAAATTGACAAGAAAATATAATAACAAGAACTAATAAAAGAAATGGAAAGAACTCTTGGCTAGACATAGGTAATTGAGATCACCATCCTTGTCTACATACCAAATATTGATAATTATGAGGAACCAAGCTCATTAAGTTTACTTCTATACTTGAAGTATATCAAATAGGCTTGATCACATCAACCCATAAGTCCCAACCTATCTACTAATTAGATTAGTAGTGGGTTAGTGTCAATGGGTATCAAATTGATCACTAAGGGTTCTCAAATCACCAATTCAATGAGACCCAATGACTCAAGGTCACTCAATTCCTTTAGGCTAGGCCAAGAGTAAGGAAAGCTACCCAAAAACTAGAGAAAACATTTTATCAAACACTTAGAATGCAAGAAAATTAAACATCACCAATTGTAAGAATTAACAAGATCCATAACTATCATCAACAAGAAATCAACAAGAACAATGGAAATAACATAAAAGAGACTTAGAAACATAAGATTAGATTCAACAATGGTTCATAAACATAAAAATGGCAAAATAGGAAAATTAACAACAAGAACTAGAAGAACAAAGGTGTAATATCAAGGAATTAACAAGGGAAAACTAAATCAAAACAAGAATTAAAAGTGGATCTAAGAAAATTAAACCTAAATTACCCAAAATTCTAGAGATAAGGGAGAGCTTCTCTCTCTTGAATTCTACCTACAACATGATGAAAACTAAACTATGACTACTTGGTTCATTCCCCTCTCAATCCTTGGGTTCAATAGCATCAGAAATAAGTTGGATTGGGTCTAAAATGAGCTACAAATCACCCCCAACGAGTTGCCCAAAATGGACCCACGCTGATCCATCGGTGCGTGCGCGTCATGTGCATGTACGCGCCCCTATACGCCAGGCAAATATAGCAAATTTTATATCATTTCGAAGCTCCGGATGTTAGCTTTCTAACACAACTGAAACCGCCTCATTTGGACCTCTGTAGCTCAGGTTATGGTCGATTGAGTACGAAGAGGTCAGGCTTGACAGCTTTGCGGTTCCTTCATTTCTTCATGAGTTCTCTCACTTTGCATGCTTTTCTCCTCACTTCTTCCATCCAATACTTCCCTTATGAACCTGAAATCACTCAACAAACATATCAAGGCATCGAATGGAATTAAAGTGAGTTAAATTTAGCTATTTTAAGGCCTAAAAGGCATGTTTTCACACTTAAGCACAAATTTAGGGAGAATTACAAAACCATGCCATTTCATTGAATAAATGTGGAAAAAGGTGATAAAATCCCCCAAATTAAGCACAAGATAAACCAGAAAAATTGGGGTTTATCAAGGTACAGAGATGCTTCTGCCATAAAAGTTAGAGGTAGGCATGGTGAAGTCACCAAGAACCTTTCTTGCCTCTCCTTCATGTTCGGCCATGTCTTCAGCTTCTTGTTCAAAATTTTCTGAAAGGTTTCTTCCGGTGTGTTGTGCTTTAATTTGTTGTAAGCTCCTCATTAAAGTCCTTTTAGGTTCAGGAACAAGATTAAAGAGAGGTTCTTTATCCCTGTTCCTGGTCATAAACAAGAAAAGAAGAAACCAAGTACAGAGGAGAATGGGAGCTCTACGTTGAAGAACAGAGGACTCCCTGTGAGATGTGAAGAAAGAAGAGGAAGAAAAATGAAGATAGAAGAGGGACAGGAAGAATTCGAATAAATAGAAGTAGAGAGATAAACAAGAATTAAAATATTTTTTATCTTATTTCATTTATTTATGTAATTTGAAAATAAAAGTTAATTAATTAAAAAGAATTGAAAATTAATTAATGAATTTTGAAAAATAGAAAAGAGAGATAGGAGAGAATTTTTGAAAATATAAGAGAGAAGAATTAGTTAATAAGTTTTGAAAAAGAAGAGAGAGTAAACAAGTAACCAATTAAGAAAGATTTGAAATTAAGATAAGATAGAAGATTAGAAAAGATTTGAATTTAAAAATAATTGAAAAATTCAATAAGATAAGATAAGAATTAAAAAATTTTAAAAATATTTTATTTTAAAATTTAAAAGAAGATAAGATACGAAAGATAAGATAAGTTAGGTAAGAAAGATAAGATAAGAAAGTTAAGAGAAGATAAGTTTTAAAATTAAAAAGATTTGAATTTAAAATTTGGAAATTAAATTATAAAATTTGAATTTTGAAATAAGATAAGATAAGATTTGTGAATTTTGAAGAAAGATGAAAAAATAAGATAAGATTTTGGAAAAGATATGATCTTTGAAAAGATTTAATTTTGAAAAGATTTGAATTTTGAAATTTGAAATTAAGATAAGATAAGATAATGATTTTTGAAATTAAAATATGAAATTTTTAATTAAAATTTTTGAAAATTAATAAAAGATAAGAAAAGATATTTTATTTTTTTTATTTTTGAATTTAATGAAGAAAGAGAAAAACAACAAAAAGATACCAAACTTAAAATTTTTAGATCTACAACACCTACTATGCGAATATTAGAAGGAAAAACACAAAGAGACACCAAACTTAAAAATTTTAAGATCAAAACAAAAATAAAAACATGAACACTTTGAAGTTCAAGAAGAACGACAAGAACAAAACTCAAAGAATTCAAAGAAAACAAGAACATGCAAAAGACACCAAACTTAAAAATTTTGAAAACCAAACACAAAATTTCCGAATAATTTAAAGAAAATACACAAGAAGACACCAAACTTAAAGATTGACACAAGACACTACAAAAGATACTACTTTTGAAAATTTTTAGAAAGAAAGACTCAAAGAATTCAAAAATTCAACAAGAATAAAAACAAAAGACTCAAACCAAAAATAAAGATTAAACAAAGAAAAGAAAAAAAATTTGAAAACCTTTTTTTTATTTTTTGAAAAAAAGAAAAATAAAATAAAAGACTTTAACAAAATTAAAGACAATACCTAATCTAAGGAACAAGATAATCCGTCAGTTGTCCAAACTCGAACAATCCCTGGCAACAGCGCCAAAAACTTGGTGCACGAATCTCCACGCTTCGTACAACTAAACCAGCAAGTGCACTGGGTCATCCAAGTAATACCTGAGTGAGTCAGGGGCGATCCCACAAGGATTGTGGTTTGAAGCAAGCTATGGTTATCTTGCAGATCTTAGTCAGGCGGATAAAAGAGTTGTTGGTTTTGGTTAAAAGCATAAAAGTGAAATAGGGTATAAAATACTTTGTGAATTCGAATGTAATCAGTGATAAGAAGATGGCTAAGGCTTGGAGATGCTTTGTCCTTCTAGATTAACTCTGATCTTACTGTCTTCTTCAATTGTGAATGATTTCTTCTATGGCAGGCTGTATGTGATTGACGCTGGTTTGAGCAGCCACCAATACTCTTCCAGATCTGAACCCCAGGGTTAGTGCGGATCTAGTCTTATTAAAGGTGAAGCTCCTGTAGTTCATTCTCCTTGGTGATCCTATTAAAAATGCCACAGACAAGGTCAAATCTTCCGGATCAAAGAATGTGGCGCCTTTGGATTCTAGCCTTTACCACAGAGACCCTAATCTCCCCATACTTTGGCTGAACTAATGTCTTGAGAAGTCCTCAACGAAGTCGTGGATTAGCCGTCTAAGAGATGTATAATCAAGCTGGTGGTTCATCATTGTCCGATGAAAGACTCACTCTGAACCCATGTAGAATATGATAACCTTACGCCAGTTCAACACATTCATATTGATGAAGAACGAAGATACATCTTAGAATAGAGAATCAAACATGAATTGAGAAAGAACAGTAGTACTTTTCTTAATCCATAAAACTCAGTAAGGCTCCTCCCATCAACCTAGGAGGTTTAGAAACTCATACTGATAAAAAATACAATGTGAAAAATGAAAATATGGCAAAAATTCCTCTATGATCATGTAAAATATCCCTTAAATACTAAATTAATAACTAAGGAATACATAAGAAGGGTAAAACAGTCTTATTAGTGCTAAAATCCACTTCTAAGGCCCACTTGGTAAGTGTTTGGGCTGAGCTTTGATGAGATTCACATGCTATGAGGCCTCTAGGGTGTTGAACGCTGGCTAGGAGGTCCTCCTTGGGCGTTTGGACGCTGGTCTCCTCCTTTGGGCACTGGACACCTGGAGTGGGGTAGGAGGCTGGCGTTGGATGCTAGTTTTGGGCCTTAAATTCTGAAGCAATGTGATGACATGTCACCATGTCAGGTTTTTCTATGCTTTTTCATACAAGAAATTGATGATTTGTGCTTAAATATTGAATGCTTTTGTACTTAATTGGTATATTTCCTTGATCTTTTGATTTTATAGATTTTTGTAGGAAATAAGAAGAAAAAGAAGCAAAAGAGCACAAAATAAACCAAAAAGAAGAAAAGAGGAATTTTGGGCACACTTTAAAGATTGAGCACACTTTGGAGGCTTAGGCCACGCTTTTAAAAGCGTGGCCTATGACCAAGAATACCACGGCCAATTAAAGCATGCATGCATGCCATCATGAAATATGAATTATTTAATTGGCATTATTAATTAGCTTTACGGTATTACTAATCAATCATGCATGTAATACATTATTAAGATCAATGAATTAATGCTTCGGTGAATGAATGAAAGAATGCATGCAAGTGATATTATTTTAATACTTTGCCAAGGCATTAAATGAAAGCATGTATACATTATTAAATCCAATTGGCTAATGCATTAGCATTAGTCATGAACCAAGCATGCATGAAGTATTAGTAATGCCAATAAAGCTAGTGTTCTTTAAAGCTAAGCCAATGAAAGTGAAGGCAGCAAGCATTCAAGCAAGGTGACCAAAAGGGCTTGGAGGAGCTCAACGTTTGCGCCAATGTTTGCCTCAAACGTGAGATCAAACATTGGGTTAAGAATACCCTGGAAGAGGAGCCACGTTTGCGCCAACGTTTGCCTCAAACGTGAGGTCAAACATTGGCTGAAGATTGCCTTGGGGAGAATCACGTTTGAGCTCATGTTTGACCTCAAACGTGAACTCAAACGTGAGTGACAGCAACCACCCGTTCTGCATAATGCCATCACACGAAGACGTTTGAGTCAACATTTGCCTCAAACGTTGACTCAAATGTGAATGATCCTAAACTTCATATTGCAAACGGATTTCTTCTCAATACCAAGAGAAATCAACAGAGGCTATCTTCAACCCAATTCCATCAAGGCCAACTGGAACCATCTCTCTTCAAATCCAAAAGCAAGCAAAGCCCACATCATCACTCAAAGGCACAAGAACAAGTTAGAATAGGAATTTCATTTAGTTGTAATTTGTTTTCAATTTTATTTTTATTTTCATTTTGTAAAGCTTATATAAGGCATCATTTTCATCTTTGTTAAGGGGGGCTAGCTCCAATAGAGAGTAGTAGTAGAGAGCTCACTTTTACATCTTAACTTGAATTGGAGAATTGAAGGAATTCTGTTTCAATTCTCACTCTGAAATCTCTTTGTTCTTCTTCTAGATAATTCAAATTTCATTTGCTGTTTTAAATCTTCTTCTTCTGCAACTTTAGCTTTTCTGTTTTGGATCTTGAATTGAGGTTTAAGAGCTCTATTGATTCAAATTCTGAGAATCATCTTCCACTCTTCCTTTCAATTGATCAAAGGATTGGATTTTAATTTTCTCTGCTATTTTTAAACCTCTTTTTCTTCTGCAATATATTTTCTGACTGAGCAAAGGAGAATTGAGATCCAGATTTGCTTCCTGAGTTCATTGCTCTTCTTAGATCCTCAAATTCTCTTTTAGATTTTACAATTGAGCTAAGTTTCTTTCTGTCTTGTTCTTCAAGCAATTTTTCGTTTATGTTTGAATCTGCTGCACTTACTTCATCTTTTACTTCTCTGCTTGATTGCACTTTACATTTTCTTGTTGAAGTTTTAATTCCCAGCACCCAATCCCTTTTACTTTTCATGCAATTTAATTATTCTACAATTGTTCTAAGTGCTGCTTATTGCTTTTCTTTAAATTTCCTACACCCAATCCCCTTTACATTCACCGCAATTTATATTTCTTGTCATTTAAGATTTTGCCAATTTATTTTTCCTGCTCTTTAATCTTTTGTCTAATCTACATCCTGTTGATTTACATTTCATGAAATTTAAGTTTCTTGCTCTTTAAAATATTGCCATTTACTTTCTGCAAATTTAAATTCCTTGTCATTTACTTTCTGTTGGCTACATTTCATCCAATTTCACTTAAATGTTAGCTTGACTAAACTAATCACCCACTAAAGTTGCTTGATCCATCAATCCCTATGGGATCGACCTCACTCTAAGTGAGGTTTACTACTTGATGCGACCCGGTGCACTTGCCGATGAGTTTTAGGTGTTGGAATTTGTTTCCAACCCATCGCAAAGTATGGACTACTAAACACGGCTGGAAAGCTCTAGAAGTTATCTTTCCATCAATCCCTGTGGGATCGACCTCACTCTAAGTGAGTTATACTACTTGATGCGACCCGGTGCACTTGCCGGTGAGTTTTAGGTGTTGGAATTCGTTTCCAACCCACCACAAAGTATGGACTACTAAACACGGCTGGAAAGCTCTAGAAGTTATCTTTCCATAGCCATTGAGAATGCTCCATTTGGACTTCTATAACTCCAGAAAAGCTCTTTCGAGTGCAAGGAGGTCAGATCCAGACAGCATCTGCAATGCTTTCTCTGTCTCTGAATTAAACTTTTGCTCCAGCTCCTCAATTTCAGCCAGAAAATACCTAAAATTGCACAAAAATACAAAAACTCATAGTAGAATCTAAAAATGTGAATTTAACACTAAAAACCTATGAAAACTTAAAAAAATTAAACAAAACATGCTAAAAACTATATGAAAATGATGCCAAAAAGCGTATAAAATATTTGCTCATCAGGAGGAGTCCTGATTGGCAGAGACGCATGCATCCTAGTAGACAGCCCAATCACCAAGGAGAGCATGGAGTACACTAGGGGACCAGCTCCGGACAAGATTCAGTAGTTAGTTGACCCTCCTAAGAGGAAGACACCTGAGCAGCCTCAAGAACACAGTATCCCTCTAGTTGAATATTGGACTTAACTGGTAGTATCCGTTGAACAGTTGCATTTCACTATGGACCAATTGAGAGAGGAGCAAAAGGACCAATCTCGTATCCTTCATAAGCTGGCTGAAGAACAAGAGAAGCAGGGCAAGATTTAGAAAAGCTGAAGCTCTAGAAAGTATCTTCTGAAGAGAGTAGTGATCACCATGATTAAAGTGGTTGAGTTTCACCCCCTATTCAGTTCCTATTTTAGTATTCTAATTCCTATTTTTCATATTTAAGATTGCATGATCACTAGTAGGATTTTTAATTTTTCTAGTAGTTAATTTTTATTTCTGTCAGCTAAGTATAAGATATTCCACCAATCATTCTATTGAACTTGAATAAAATTTCGTTTTTCTTTAAAAGCAGTAAAATACAAGAATTCTTGAGTTGATTATAATTTATTCCTTCTAATTAACAAAGTGGTGGCCTTGCATTTACTCTCTGAATGTATAAATTAACTGTGCATAATTGCTTTGAAGTTGAGGGTGCTGGCTCTTGGAAGAACAGTGAATTTAGAGAAGTCTTATTAGTTCTCAGAAAAATCCAAATTATATATTCTTGAAGAAAAAGAAACAGAATTCAAAAAAAAAGTAATAAATATTTTTCCAAGAAGAAAACCAAGAAAAGGTTCCAAGGCTTTAAGCATCAATGGTTGGAAGGGTCAGAAATTGGCCTAAAAAGCTCATATGAGCTGCTATCCCTAACTATATGCTTGTGGTGTGAAGGTGTCAAGCAGAAAGCTTGAGACTGAGCAGTTAAAGTCGTGATCCAAAAGCTAAATAGTATGCTTAAGAACTCTGAACACCACTGTCTAGGAATTTAAGCAAACCTAAATTCGAATCCAAAGGGTTCCCCCAGTTAAGTGCTTGTGGCGTCTATGTATCCGGTGGCAATACGAGAAAACAAAACACTTAGAGTCACGGCTAGGATCAAAAGGTGCAAAGCACCAAAAGAAGCTGTGTTCAAGAATCAAGAGGAGCTAAAAGAAGAGAATCAATAATATCATCCGGATTCTAGTTCCAAGGGATGCCAATACTTCTGAGCTTCAAAGGAAAGTGAGATGCCAAAACTGTTCAGAAGTAAAGAGCTAATAGCCCCATTCAATTATTTGGAACTGAGCTTTATTAACAACTCTAAAACTTATTGTATCTTTCTTTTCTCTTTAGTCCTACTTTGTTTTTGGTCGCTTGAGGACAAGCAACAGTTTAAGTTTGGTGTTCTAATAAGCGGATATTTTATACCCCTTTTGGGCTTATTTTCTTAGTATTTTTAATATATTTTATTAACTTTTATTATGTTTTAGTATGTTTTATTGCAAAATTCACACTTTAGGTGCTACTTTGAGCTTTTTTTTTCTTATAATTTTAGGTGATTTTTGGGTGAATTTGGCAAGTTTTGACAAAGTCTGATACAGAGGCAAAGAAAGGAGTGTAGATGCTGTCAGATCCTGACCTCCCTGCATTCAAACGAGCCTTTTTGGAGCTACAGAGGTCCAAATGACATGCTCTTATTGGCTTTGGAAAGCTAACTTTCAGGGCTTTCCAGCAATATATAATGGTCTATACTTTTTTTTGGAATGGACTGCCCAAAACGGCTGTTGAACGCCCAAGTTACCCTCTTTTTGGTGTTCAATGCCCTAAAAGGACTATGGCCAGCATTCAACGCCCAAAACTGGCGTTCAATGCTACTAAGGGAGCAAGGAAGCAGCGTGGACACTCCTTAATGGGCGTTCAACGCCCACTTTTCTAAGTTAAACGTCAGCTCAGCCCAAACACTCACCAAGTGGGCCTAGAAGTAGATTTTCCCACCTTTCTGCCTAGTTTATTTCATTTTTGTAATTTTTAATTATTAGATTAGTATATATAGGTGATGCGTGAGAATCTTTTCTATCTTTTCTTTGTGAATTTGCATTCGAATTGTTAAGTTTAATCAAGATTTAAATATCTTTTAGCAACTATGAATGCTAATTTGAGTTGTGTGCAATTCTGTTTATTTCAGGTAGCATTCGGACGGATTTGATGGAGTTTCTATAGAAAAAGAGAAGAAAGTGAATGATGTTGTCAACTCTGACCTCCTTGCACTCCAACAGGAATAACTCGAGCTATAGAGGTCTAATTGATGTGATTCCAGCGGCATTGGAAAGCTAACTTCCAGAGTTTCCAACGATGTATAATAGTATATACTTCTTCTCCAGCATGCTCGGCCATACTAGCGCCTAACTTGGAGTTTCCTAAGTTAGGCACCACATGAAGAAGGCAGCGTCCAATTCATTCGGCCATCTCCAAGTCTAACTTCACATGAGTGAAGTTAGGCGCCAGCCACATTGACAAGGCATGGTCCCCACGTGATTGAAGGCATGCACAAAGATTGTTTATTAATTTCTTGATTTCAAAATTTTATATTTTATTTAAAATAGGAAAAGATATTATTTAGTTTTACAAACAATATTTTACATATTAATTAGGATTAGATATAAAAGGGAAAAGAATCAGCCCTTCGAGCTCTTCTCTCTGCTCTTCTCTCTAACCTCATTCTGCACTTTACAGTTTTTCAAAATCCTTGTTTTCTCTCTGAACCATGAGCAACTAAACCTCCACTGTTAAGGTTAGGAGCTCTGTTTATTCTATGGATTAATACTATTACTGTTCTATTTTAATTCATGTATTGATTTCAATTTCAAGAATTATTTTCGTTCTTTATCTTATGAATCTGGGTGGAACACAAGTATGACCCTTGTTCTAATTGAGTTCTTGTAAAACTTAAAAAAGCTCTTTGCTTGAACAACAGCTTGAAAACAATTTCTCCTAAATTTCTAATTATCTGGACTTAACAAGATACGTGACATATAATCCTCTTATATTTGGATAATTAGGATTTCTGTGGCATATAAACTAGAATTGAACTTAACCCTCTAATTGGAATCAAGTGACCAAGGAATTGGCGGTTGATGAAGGTTAGAGGAGACTAAAAAGGTCTAAGAAATTAAGGTTTAGTCACATGTAGTTTGCCATGAATTGAATCTTGCATGGTTAAAATAGTTGGTAAGAAAAGTTAATCCAAAAAATAAATATCTCTAAAACCTTAACTGTTTTTCTCCATATATTTCACACCAATTTACAACTTGCTTTTTGATATTCTAAATTTACTGTTAATGCTTTTGAACTCTCAAAACACCATTTTCTGTTTGTCTAACTAAGCCAATCACTCAATCATTGTTGTTTGATCCATCAATCCTCGTGGGATTGACACTCATTCACTTGAGGTACTACTTTGTACAACCCGGTGCACTTGCCAGTTAGTTTGTGGGTTATAAATTCCACACTAATAGGCGAAGATCACTCATATTTAGGATCTATAGCCTCTCAGAACTTATTTCTGCTTTATCTTCTATAAAATATGAGCGGCTAAACCTCCTAGGTTAAGGATAGGAGCTCTACTCATTCCTATGGATTAATATCATTACTTTTCTACTTTAATACATGTTTGATTCCATTCAATAATGTATTGTCGTTCTTCATCTTTATGAATCTGGGGTAGAATGAAAGTATAACCCCTTATTCTACATGAGTTCTTACAAGTCCTGACCCGGATAGTATTGAGCTACAGCTTGAGAGTACATCACAAGTTCCAACAAGTTATTTGGGCTAATTGGGATACGTGACATGAAATCTCATTAGTCATGGATAATTGAGGTCCCTGTGGCCTTAAGACTAGAATCATAGAGATTCATTCTCCAATACGGAAGATTCGACCTTGTCTGTGGCATTTTTAGTAGGATCATCAGAGATTGAATTGCGTGAGCTTCACCCTCATCCAGATTGACTGACCTATTTGGGCGTTTGATTTGGACAAGAGGAGATTATTGACCACTATCCCTGGCTTAATCACTTACAGCCTTATCATTGAATGAATCGCTCATTGTTAAAATAGTCAGTAAGAAGTATTAATCCAGAAGAACAAGTATCTCCGAGGCCTTAACTATTTTCTCACTATTGTTCTATGTCAATTCTTTATTGCTTTCGTTATTGTTTTGTCTATGCGCCTACAACAATAACAATCAACTTTCTATTCGTCTGACTAAGATCTACAGGATAACCACAACTTGCTCAATCCAACGATCCTCGTGGGATTCGACCCTCACTCACCTGAGGTATTAATTGGACGATCCAGTACACTTGCCGGTTAAGTTGTGAGAAATTCAATTTTCCCGCACCAGTAAGACCAAGACAAATCTCTTCCTCTTTTATATCTAATCCTGATCGATACAAAATTTAAATTTTAAAACCTAAAAAGATATTTTCTTAACTCAAAATTGATTTAAAAATAAAATTAGAGCAAGAGATTTGATACTGAATCACGTAGGGACCACTCTGGTTGTCACTACTGGTGCCAAACTTAGGGTTTCTGGCATTTGGCGCCGGGACTCCCGCATGGAATGGTGACATTGGATGTGGTTTGGCGCTAAATGCCAACGTTGCAGCGTTTTGCACCATGATGCCAAAGCGAAAGCATAAACTATTATACATCATTGGAAATCTCTAAACGCTGGCTTTCTAATGCTACTAGAACCGTGTCAATTGGACTTTTTTAGCTCAAGTTATGCACATTGGAGTGTGAGGAGGTCAGATTTGACATCATCCACGAATTCTCTTTGCACTGGTCTTCAATTTTTGGTTCCTCCTTGTTCTTTTTCTTCTCTTTTCCTAATATTTTCCTACAAGAATCATGAAATCTAGGAAATCAACGTAATAATAGAATAGCCTTGAAAATCATATAATTATTAAGCAAAAGTCACAACTTTTCTATAAGAAATGCTAATGAAAAGTGCTTAAGATGATCATGCATCAGAGACCCTGTAAATGCCGCTATTAAGCAGCAGATGCGTATGGTGGTCACAGTCGATTAGAAACCCCATGGGGTATCCAATTGGACTATAGTTCCACCTGCCAATGTGTCAAACAATAAATGAATGAATAATAGTGCTCCAAAATACTCAAGGAATTACAATTTTAATGTTTCTAGAGGAGAGTTTGGAAATTGGGTTGGATACTAGAGAAGAGGCACCTCTTGACGAGGGGCACGGAGAAGAGGTAAGCGTCGAGCTAGGTCTCAACGCAACTTTTTGGACAAAGCTCCTTTCATTCCAAGAGTTGTGACACAGCTTCAAAGGGCATATGCGGACACAGATGGTCCATATCCCGAGTTGGGTAAAGACAGTAAGTCACCCAATAAAGAAGAACAAAACGAGGATAAAACATCTCTACCAAGATCCAGGAACCAAAGGATGTGTTGAAAGAAACATCCATGACCAAGCCAATTTCCAAGTTGAAAGAAGATGAATAAACATTAGCAGAGACTTTAAACTCTGGATTTGAAGATGACTTGGATGTCTTGTTTGGTAAGACTGGTTTTGGTTACGTGGCCATAGTATCAGTACTCTCTTTCGACTTTCGAGGTGATACTAGAAACCTTTGGAATTGTCTCGAAAGGAATTGTGATGATGTCATCCTAGGAGACGAGTGTAGATTTGTCGAAAATGGTTTGAATAAAGAAGGATTATTTGAAAGGCCTGGTGAGATAACCAAGGGTTATCTTTGGCCTTTACATATCAAAGCCAAGGTGGAAAGATTGGGGATCAATCACATCTTGGTCGATGGAGGAGCAGAAATGAACTTGCTACCTGAGAGCATGCTCCCACTATTCCAGAAAATAGTCGAAGATTTGATTAAGAAAAATTTGACTGTTATTGGATTCAATGGTAAGTCGAAAACTGCCCTGGAAATGATCTCACACAGGGTTAAAGTAGGAAATGTCGAATGACCCACGATATTTATAGTGGTACCTACTAAGACAACTTTTAATATGCTATTGGTAAGAGATTGGATCCATAGAGTAGGGGCAATTCCTTCGGCCCTACATCAAAAGTTGGTTCTCTAGGATGAGGATAAAAGGATCCAAGAAATTGAAGCTGATGACAGCCCTTGCTATGTCGAACAGATGAATGTTAGCTTTAAGGAATATCATACTAGTTTGCGGCCACTGGATATTGATATGAGCACCTTTGACCCAGTTCTTATCAAAAGCTGCTATGTAAGGGCCCATGGTATGAAGTTGGTCCCTAAGGCCAAGGAAAGCTTTGCCATAAAATCCACTTGATGGATATATCGAGCCATTGGGCTCGACTCTCAGCCTATATGGCTGAGAAGAAGGAGTGCACAAGAGAACGTGCACTAGATTGTATATATGATCTCGACCTCTTAAGATTTGAAAAGTCTGATTTATTTTCAAAAGACTTGAAAAATAAAGAAGTCAAAGTACAGGACCCTCTCGAGGAACTCAAGATTGCTGGGGAAGGTCGAGTTACATATGTTAGCGAATACTTAGATCCTTTCTTAAGGAAAGGTTAATAGAGGTGCTGAAG
The DNA here is from genome assembly GCF_003086295.3 of Arachis hypogaea. Lineage (NCBI taxonomy): Eukaryota > Viridiplantae > Streptophyta > Magnoliopsida > Fabales > Fabaceae > Arachis > Arachis hypogaea. Next base: position 65,852,705 of record NC_092055.1, read on the forward strand.
AAACATCAGGATTGTTTTACTTGGCAATACGAGGAAATGCCTAGGTTGGACTAATCTTTGGTCGAACATAAGCTTTCCCTTATTGATAATGCTCGACCTATAAAGCAAGCTCCTAGATCCTTTGCACCTGAAATCATGGTTAAAATCAAAGAGGAGGTCGATACGTTTGAGAGCTGGTTTCATTGAAACAACTAGGTATGTCAAATGAATTTTTAATATTATACCTGTCGTTAAGAAAAATGGAAAGCTGAGGGTGTGTATTGATGATTTCAGGGATTTGAATAAAGTGACACCAAAGGAGGAGTATCACATGCCAATTGCGGAGATACTGATCGACTTTGAAGCAGGAAGCAAAATTCTGAGCTTCATGGATAGATACTCAGAATATAATCAAATATTCATATCCTTGGAAGATGTGTCAAAAACGGCTTTTTGATGTCCTGGAGCCATTGGTACCTATGAATGGTTAATCATGACATTTGGATTAAAGAATGCTGAAGAAACTTACCAAAGAGCAATGAATTCTATTTTCTATGATTTTATTGGTAAGTTTATGGAAATTTACATTGATGATATAGTAGTGATGTCGGAATCGAAAGAATCTCATCTAGAAAATTTAGAGACGGCTTTTAAACGAATGAGATATTATCAACTTAAAATGAACCCATTGAAATGTGCTTGGTGTATCTGCAGGAAACTCTGTAGGAAACATTTTGGGATTCATTGTGCAGAAAAAAGGAATAGCTGTCGATACTAACAAGTGCAAAGCTATTTTCAACTCATCACCTCCCAAAAACAAGAAAGAACTTCAATATTTCTTAGGTAAAGTGAATTTTCGTCGATGTTTCAACCTGTCAGGAAAAACAATGATATTTACTCCTTTGTTGAAATTGAAATAGGGAGAAGAATTCAAATGGGAAGAGGAACACCAACAAGTATTCGACAAAATTAAGCAGTATTTGACTTCACGGCCTATCTTGGCAGCTGTTAAGCAAGGTCGACCACGAAGGTTATATATAGCTATGCCAGAAACAACTCTAGGGGGCATGCTGACCCAAAGGGACGAAGATGGCAATGAAAAAGTAGTTTACTATCTAAGTCGAATGTTGAATGATGTAGAAACTCGATATAGTGCAGTCGAAAAACTTTGCTTAGTCCTAAATTTTACTTGTACTAAGCTGAAAAGTTATTTAATTGGAAAGAATGTTCATGTTGTTTCAAACTTCGATGTCGTTAAATACATGCTTTCTTATCCAATCTTGAGAGGTTGAATTGGCAAATGGATGTTAGCCTTAATCAAATATTCTTTATTTTATGTCCCTGCCAAGGTTGTCAAAAGGCAAGCGATTGTTGATCTTTCTAGCAGGCCACCCTTGCGTTGATATTGATGAACAACCCATACTAGGATATCTAGAGCTTAAACGCTGGAGGTTATTTTTTGATGGGTTGAAACATCAAAATAGAGTAGGATTGGGTATCTTGATGATCACCCCTGATGACATTGTGACCAAGTTCATGTTTTGACTAGAGCCATGTGATGCCAGGGCATCTTAGGCTAGTTTCACTATCCTTTTTCTTTGTTTTTGATAGGTTTTATGCACTTTCTTGAGCAATAAGTAAGAAATTGAGTTAGAAATTCATGTATGCCAAGATTCATTCAACCATTATTAATTTGATGCAATTTCATGAGAATTATGCTATAGTTACTTGTATGCTAAGAATGATGAGAATTCTCATGACTTTAGCAAGGCTTTGATGCATGTATTGGTTGATGATAGGTGAAAGAAAGCATGGAGGAAGGTTTAAGAAGGAGCTTGGAAAAGATGAAGAAGAAGCAACGTTGGTGGCTGACGAACGGATTTTTTTGCTAGTAAAGAATTTCACAAATAAATTCCCGTTGCTAGTATAGTTTCTAAACCAACAAAGAATCCTTTCATACAAAAACTTGTTTGTCACTTAAGCAAACCCAATAAAATTAAACCGAAGTATTTAAACCTCGGGTCATCTCTCAAGAAATTACAGGGAGGTGTACTTGTAATTGGTTATGAGATTGTATCTTTTTGGATTTTTGAAATAAGGAACAAGGAAATAAAATGGCAAGAAAGTAAATTAATAACTAAGAAAACTCTTGGCAAGGTATGAAAATTGGACGTCCTATCCTAGTTATCCTTATCAATTGTGATGAGAATTGTCTGTTGCTACCACTTAGTTATCCTCTAAGTATAAGGGAAGGTCAAGTGGATGAATCAATTTGATTCCTCAAGTCCTAGTCAACTCCTAAGGAAATACTAGAGTTTGTGGAATTCAAGTCAATTAGCACTCTCAATTATCAATCAACAAAGGAGTTTGATAACTCAAGCGTCTCCAATTAATCAATTCAAGCTAAGAATATAAAAAGCTAAATTAAATTCATAAATATGAAATACCTCAAATTGCATTAAATAAAGAAATCAAATCTAATATGGAGTTCATAAACTAAATTGGAAAAGAAGAGAATCAACAAGAAAAATAAATAAACTAAAGTACTAGAACAAATAAAAATAGAGGAGAAACTAAATTAAAGGAACATTGAACCTGAAATTTAGAAGAAATAAACCTAAAACTAAGAGAAATCCTAAAACCTAGAGAGAGGAGAGAGCCTATCTCTCTCTAGAAACTACATCTAAAACCTAAATTGTGTATGTTTCAATGTGTGTCGAGTCTCTGCCTGTCCCCTGGCTTTAGTCTGCGTTTTTGGGCCGAAAAATGGTTCCAAACTCAACCCAAAATTGCCCCCAGCATTTTCTGCGACTTCTGCAGGTAGCGCATGTCACGCGTACGCGTCAGTCATGCATACGCGTCGATTGAAAAAAATCCTGGTCACGCATATGCGTCACTCGCTTGTCTTCTGCGCTAGTCACGCGTACACATCAGGTACGCACACGCATCATCGTGCAAACTCCAATTCACGCGTACGCGTCAGGGTGCGCGTCGATCCTCGGTGGTTGTCTCCTTTATTTCTTGTGTTCCTTCCATTTTTGCAAGCTTCTTTTCTATCCTCTAAGCCATTCCTGCCCTATAAATCCTGAAAACACTGAACACATGGATCACGGCATCGAATGGTACAAAAGAGAGGATTAAACATAGCAATTTTAAGGCCAAAGAAGCATGTTTTCAATCAAAGAGTAAAATTGGGAAGGAATTGTAAAATCATGCAAATCATATGAATAAGTGTGCAAAGACTTGATAAAAACCACTCAAATTAGCACAAGATAAACCATAAAAGAGTGGTTTATCAATCTCCCCACACTTAAACATTAGCATGTCCTCATGCTAAGCTCAAGGAGATAAAAGGGATGAATAGGGGAAAGTAAGACTCATGAGATGCAACCTATGAATGCAGCTATATGCTAAGATGATTCTGTCTACTTAGTCAAAAGTAAATAAGCTCTTCAAGACAAAAATAAACCAAATTCCACTAATTTAAATCATTCAATAAAAGACAAGTAAACTTGTAAGAAGATAGCTTATGAAAGCAGGGAACAAAGAGTCAAGCATTCAACCTTCACTGGAAGTGTATATGCACTCTAATCACTCAAGTGTATAGGATAATCCACTCTAGTCTCCTCTATTCATGTGTTCTAAAATTTGTTCTTCATCTAACCAATCAACAAATATTTAGTGCACACATGCAAACATCATGAGGTCTTTTTCAAGGTTGTAATGGGGCTTAGGTAAGGGTGAGGATATATGTATGGCCAAGTGAGCTAAGAATTGAATCCTTGATTAACCTAAGTTCTCACCTAACGCAATACACATTCTTATTAACCAGAGTTCCCATAGTTTACCATAATTAATTTGACACACAATTCCTATCTTAAGCTAGGCAAAGATTCAATTGGGGTAGTTCATTGTTTTTCTGCTTAAGGCTAGTGATGTGGTAACATAAAGAACAAAAGGGGATAGAGAAGGCTCAAAGTGGCGAACAAAGGTAATTAGAATGGTAGTCTATTTGGGATAGTAAGCTAATAACAAATGATGGCCTCAATCATACATATGCATGAATACGTTAAACAATGGATATATAGAACATAACAAACCATAGATTGCAATCATAGAGGAGAGAAAACACACAAGAAAAAAATAATGATTAAATCATGTAACCATACAATTAGGCTCAAAATCTCACTGGGTTGTGTGTTCTAGCTCTAAACCATGTTCCAAGTTATAATCTTCAGACAAGTTTAACATAGAATTTTAATTTGAATTAGTGAAATTTTCAAAAATAGGGTCTTAAGCTAGCCAAAGATTCAATTGGGGTAGTTCATTGTTTTTCTGCTTAAGGCTAGTGATGTGGTAACATAAAGAACAAAAGGGGATAGAGAAGGCTCAAAGTGGCGAACAAAGGTAATTAGAATGGTAGTCCATTTGGGATAGTGAGCTAATAACAAATGATGGCCTCAATCATACATATGCATGAATACGTTAAACAATGGATATATAGAACAGAACAAACCATAGATTGCAATCATAGAGGAGAGAAAACGCACAAGAAAAAAAATAATGGTTAAATCATGTAACCATACAATTAGGCTCAAAATCTCACTGGGTTGTGTGTTCTAGCTCTAAACCATGTTCCAAGTTTACAATCTTCAGACAAGTTTAACATAGAATTTTAATTTGAATTAGTGAAATTTTCAAAAATAGGGTCTTAAGCTAGCCAAAGATTCAATTGGGGTAGTTCATTGTTTTTCTGCTTAAGGCTAGTGATGTGGTAACATAAAGAACAAAAGGGGATAGAGAAGGCTCAAAGTGCCGAACAAAGGTAATTAGAATGGTATGCCATTTGGGATAGTGATCTAATAACAAATGATGGCCTCAATCATACATATGCATGAATACATTAAACAATGGATATATAGAACGGAACAAACCACCGATTGCAATCATAGAGGAGACAAAACACACAAGAAAAAAAATAATGGTTAAATCATGTAACCATACAATTAGGCTCAAAATCTCACTGGGTTGTGTGTTCTAGCTCTAAACCATGTTCCAAGTTACAATCTTCAGACAAGTTTAACATAGAATTTTAATTTGAATTAGTGAAATTTTCAAAAATAAGGTCTTGAAAAGAAACTTATTATTTTTTTTCAACTGAGTAGAACATCCATGCAAATACTTATTATTATACAATCTATCCTATCTAACAAAAAGTAACCTATTGGTGTTAAGAAAAAGCAATTACCTCTGGGCATCAGGTACTGACCGACCTCCCCACACTTCAAGCTTGGCACCGTCCTCGGTGCCATCAGTCAGGAACAAAGGGGGGTTGGTAACAGCATTTCCACAGTCGGGGTCGTCATGGCTCCCGGTGCTGGTAGGTGAGGTGGAGTCTGGAGTGTCTGGTTCTTCCTTAGGTGGGTGGTTGCCAACAATCAGCTCCTTGAAGTATGTAAATTGGCACTTATTACGGTGCTCCATTCGCTTTGCCTGCCGGTCTAGCTGGTCCAACCTCTGAACTATCTGAAGGAGCAATTGATTTGTTGAAGGTACTTGTGATGTGGAAGGAGAAGGAATATCTCCGGCCGGGTCTGCAGTCCGACTGGTAGTGGCTGCTGGGGGTCTGATGTACTTTTCGTTGGGGATATACTGATTATCTCGCGGAATCATGGCCTTGGTGCTCACAGTAGCGGTTAGTGAACCGCGCAGTGTCCCTTGCTGAAAAGGCGTTCTCGGTTTTACCGACCTTGATGATCTTCTTGACCTGCCTTGTGGGAGGCTTGACTGATGTTGAGGATGGTTCCACAACTAGTGCTCTTTTCATTCCTCTCGTCGCCAGTGGCTTGTTAGAGGCTTTCTCTATACCCTTCCTGGTGGCCATCCTGAAAAGGGAGAAAAGAAAGGGACATGAAATCAAATAGCTAGAACCGGGAGGAGCAAAATACAAGTGATAATCAATGCCAAGATAAAGAAGAATGTCGTAAAAACATGGTCGCGACTCCATGTAATTAGGAGATCAATGGAAATATAGCATGATATATTAAGGCAATTAGATGCAAGATGTTTAGTAGCATGCCGGCAAGGGCATGAGTAGCATAGATCAAGCATTAATAGCTCAATTGGATTATCAACTATAACAAACTAACAACCACGTTTGTGTTAACAATTATATTTAATCAATAAAAGTTTGCAAGGGTGTTGTAAAAAACAGGCAGTAGTGTAGAAGAATAGAATAATTAAGAATTCACAATGCCATACGGATTTTTCACAAACACTTGGTATGCATGTAAAATATGTTAGGGAAAGTAAGAACTCCAAACATGCATGCAACCCAAAAATTAATATTAATTGTCAAATCACACCCTAATATATCCACAAGCTCGAGTATAATAATATAAGACACAAATAAAGCTCCAACACCAACATAAAAATACATGAAAAAGGAATGAAAAAGAAACCAAAAGGAATTAAGCTAAGATAAAATTGAGAAGAAAAAAATTAATTAAATGCAATAATAAAATGAAGAACGAGAGAGTAAAGGAGAGAGAAGAAAAAAAAAGAAACCTGATGAGGAAGATGAAAAAGGAAAGTATGAAGTAAGAGGGAAGAAAGAATGAAGAAGAAAGAAGAAGAAAGAAGTAAGAATTTAAAAACAGGGCGCAACGCGCGCGCGTGCATCACGCGTACGCGTGAAAACTGAGTTGGTTGTTCGACGCGTAAGCGTCGCCCACGCGTATGCGTGGGTGGTCTGAGAGCGAAATGACACGCGAGTGTCGGTAATGCGTATGCATGAGAAATCGCGCGGCTCCAGCACCATGGCATCATAACTCTCTGTTCAAGCACCTTTTTATGCCTATTCGCAATCCCACGCATACGCGTCAGGGACGCTTACGCGTGGATTGGCAAAAATGCAGGGGACGCGTACGCATGCAGCACGCGTACGCGTGGGTTGGCTTGTACGCCAGGCACGCCTCCCCCATCGTTCCAGCAGAACTCTCTGCCTATTTGCGCATATACATACGATGCATGCGTGTCATAGATGCTTGTGCGTCGACCTTCCCCTTTTTTTTAATACAAAATGTAGAATGCAGATGCTGATGCAGACATTATGAATGAACACTAATAAAAATAGAATAAAATAAAACTAAGAATAAAACAAAATAAAATAAAACGAAGACTGAAAAAGAACGATCATACCATGGTGGGTTGTCTCCCACCTAGCACTTTTATTTAGAGTCCTTAAGTTGGACATTTGTTGAGTTTCCTGTCATGGTGGCTTGTGCTTGAACTCATCCAGAAATCCCCACCAGTGTTTGTAATTCCAATAGCCTCCGGGGTCCCAAACTAGGAACATAAAGCCTTCAAGTAGGTTAAAGCAGGTGACAAGGCCCCAAGAGTGTTGATTGCTGGAATGAATTCTGGGGTCCCAAACCTTGCTTTTACACCCGTCTTCTTGTTGATCATCATTGTTCCAACCGGGTGGCAAGCAATTTGAATCCTCAATGAGGTACCCAAACAACTTTCTAGACCCATTCGATCAAGTTTTACATCAATCCTTGCACTTCAGCTTGGAGCGTGCAACCATATTAAACCTTGCAGGACAACTCCTACCACTAACCATCTCCCTCTTACTCTTATAGCCACAAAGAGCTCTAAGTTGCCCATCCGTCTCAAGCAAAGCATATTCAAGTGGGCTAATTAAGCTTAGAGATGATAGATTTACCCACTTGAATGAAGGAATGGATGGTGATGACTTTGGGGGAGAGGTCTCCAACAACTTTGGCAAGGTGATTTCCAGCTCCATTCTCTTGAGCTCTTCCTTGACAACTTCCACCTCTTTGCAAGCTTCTTCAATTTCAACCTCTTCCTCTTGGTAGCTTTCTTCCAATTTAATCTCTTCTTCATTACTTACCAAGGGCATGAGAGGTTGTGCTTCTTCTTCTTTAATCTCCATCTCTTGATAAACCTCTGCAAAGCCTTCAACCATGATATACCTCAGAGGTTGTACACCCTGCTCAACATCAACATCAAACACCTTGGAAGGAGGCTTTATGACTGGACTTTCTCATGGAGGTTCCGAATCTCCCAAGTCTTCAACCACTTCCTCTGCTTTGATAATTTCGGGTTTTTTCACTTTCCCTAGTACAAAATCAGACTCCTCCTTGATGTCTTTCCCTTCATGACAACTTTTCTCAAGGGTCTCTACTATCTTCACCTTTAGGGCCTCCTCTAGCTTCTTTTGAAGTATGAATTCGTGAAACCGATCCATTCTCTCTTGTTCCAGGTCAGTAGCATCATTGGGATCATGTTGTTCTTGGCTTGATGGATATGGGTATTCTTGTACGGAGGGTGGTGGCGCACTAAAGCTTGAGGGTTGAATATTGGGGGTAGAGAGTTGGTTCCTGTGGGATATAAGATATTGGAGTTTAGATGTGAGACCAATGAGATTAGAGACAAGTGTGTTGTTATCCAACGGAGGTTGGGGTGGATAGGAGGGTTCATTTGTTAGGAGAAAGGGCTCATGATAGGAAGGTGGTTCATCTTGATAAGGATATGGAGATGGTGTATATTGAGGTGGGGGTTCTTGGAAGTATGGCTCGTAAGGCTCTTAGTATGGTGTGTAAGGATTAGGGTCATATGGAGGTGAATGGTTGTAGGTGGCTTGTGAGTGTGGTGTTTCAAAGTTATGTTGAGGAGATGGTTCATAAGCATATGGTGGGGCTTGTTGGTAACTACAAGGGGGTCCACCATATCCGTCATCTTGATACGCATCCTGGAATGGCTCTTGACCATAGTAATTTGGTGGAGGTTGGTTGTCACGAAAGGGTCCACCATAACTATTTTCTTGGGATGCATCATAGAATGGTCGTTGCCCATGGCACCTTGGAGGAGGTTTTTGCCGAAAGGGTTGATCAAATCCTCGTGGCTCCTCCCATCTTTGATTATTCTGACCTTGATGCATGTTCTCATTATAGCGTCCATTCCCTGCAACATAATTTGAACTAAACTCATAGCCGAAGGGGTGAGAATTCATAGTAGAAAATAAAAATAAAAACTAATAAAAATTAAAGAAAATAAACTCCTAAAACTAGAAACACTAACAAAGAAACGAAAAAGCAAATATTTACAATAACCAATAATAAGGCACACGTTTGCAACTCCCCGACAACGGTGCCATTTTGACGAACGGATTTTTTTGCTAGTAAAAAGTTTCACAAATAAATTCCCATTGCTAGTATAGTTTCTAAACCAACAATGAATCCTTTCGTACAAAAACTTATTTGTCACTTAAGCAAACCCAATAAAATTAAACCGAAGTATTTAAACCTCGGGTCGTCTCTCAAAGAATTGCAGGGAGGTGTACTTATAATTGGTTATACGACTGTATCTTTTTGGGTTTTTGAAATAAGGAACAAGGAAATAAAATGGCAAGAAAATAAATTAATAACTAAGAAAACTCTTGGCATGGTATGAAAATTGGACGGCCTATCCTAGTTATCCTTATCAATTGTGATGAGAATTGTCTGTTGCTACCATTTAGTTATCCTCTAACTATGAGGGAAGGTCAAGCGGATGAATCAATTTGATTCCTCAAGTCCTAGTCAACTCCCAAGGAAAGACTAGAGTTAGTGGAATTCAAGTCAATTAGCACTCTCAATTATCAATCAACAAAGGAGTTTGATCACTCAAGTGTCTCCAATTAATCAATTTAAGCTAAGAATGTAAAAAGCTAAATTAAATTCATAAATATGAAATACCTCAAATTGCATTAAATAAAGAAATCAAATCTAACATGGAGTTCGTAAACTAAACTGGAAAAGAAGAGAATCAACAAGAAAAATAAATAAACCAAAGTACTAGAACAAATAAAAGTAGAGGAGAAACTAAATTAAACGAACATTGAACCTGGAATTGAGAATAAATAAACCTAAAACTAAGAGAAATCCTAAAACCTAGAGAGACGAGAGAGCCTCTCTCTCTCTAGAAACTACATCTAAAACCTAAATTGTGTATGATTTAATGTGTGTCGAGTCTCTGCCTGTCCCTTGGCTTTAATCTGCATTTCTGGGCCGAAAACTGGGTCCAAACTCAACCCAAAATTGCCCCCAGCATTTTCTGCAATTTCTGCAGGTAGCGCATGTCACGCGTACGCGTTAGTCACGCGTACGCGTTAGTCACGCGTACGCATCGATTGACAAAAATCCTGGTCACGCGTACGCGTCAGGTACACGCACGCGTCGATCCTTGCTGGTTGTCTCCTTTACTTCTTGTGTTCCTTCCATTTTTGCAAGCTTCCTTTCTATCCTGTAAGCCATTCCTGCCCTATAAATCCTGAAAACACTGAACACACGGAACACGGCATCGAATGGTATAAAAGAGAGGATTAAACATAGCAATTTTAAGGCCAAAGAAGCATGTTTTCAATCAGAGTAAAATTGGGAAAGAATTGTAAAATCATGCAAATCATATGAATAAGTGTGCAAAGACTTGATAAAACCACTCAAATTAGCACAAGATAAACCTTAAAATAGTGGTTTATCAGTGGCAAAGTTGGACCACCAACGTTGCCTCAATTATTGTAGGGGAGGCAGAGCAATTGTCTGCATAATTACTGATGCTCGCGTTGGAGGGAGTGTTGGACATCCAACGTTACCCCCAACATTGTGAACAAATGAGCTTTCTGGATATTTTGAAAAAACTGTAGCGACGCGCACGCGCACTGTACTCATATGCGTGGATTGGAAATTCTGGCAATCCACGCGTACGCGTGTGTGACGCGTACGCGTGTGTGACGCGTACGCGTGGATGGGTGTCGTTGGACCCCAAATGCTACCTCCAACGTTGAAGGCCAACGTGCGCGATGGTGAACTCCAAAATCTGAATTTGAAAATGCACAATGACATGTACGCATCCATGGCACGTACGCGTAGGCCTAGTTTTTGAGAATCCACGCGTGCGCGCACGCGTGGATATGACAACGTTGGAGGAAACGTTAGAGGTCCAACGCTAAGGCCAACGCTCCCCTGCATTATTTTAAAACTGGAAAATGAAATGTTTGCATCCACGCACATGCGTGCAGCACGCGCACGCGTGGATGAGTATTTTTAACCCTTGTGCACAAACGCGCAAAGCACGCATATACGTGGGTAGCGGAACGTTGGCCCCCCAACGTTGAGTCAAACGCCAATGACAGCAAATTCATCTGATTTTATTGAAAGGCGTTTGAGTCAACATTGGACCTCAAACGTTGACTCCAACTTGAGCACCAGAACTCTGCAATTCAAACAGATATCTTCTCAACAGCAAGGGAAACCAATTGGAGCCATTTTAACCCAATTCTATCAAGGCCAAAAGCCCAATTCAGAGATTGAAGATCAATAGAAGAAAGTGTATAAATAGCTTAGAATTTAAGTTAGGGGGGACTTTTCTTTTTTTTTGAGCTCACTGTTACTTGACTGCACTTTTCATTTTTCTATTGAATTTCGAGAATGTATCTTTCAATTCGAATTTCCATTTTGAGAGCTATGAACAACTAAACTCTTTTCATTGGGTTAGGGAGCTCTGTGTAAATTCAATGGATCAATACTAGTTCTTATTCTTCTTCTTCTTTCTTTTCTCTTGATTTTACTAGAAAGCTTTTATTCTTCATCCAATTGGATAGTTATCTTGGGAAAGAAGCTATTCATAATTGGATCTCCTCAGAACCTTGGAAGAGGAATGAGGAGATCATGCTAGAAATGCTTTCTCACATTGAATTAGATTGGGGTTTGGATGGATATAGTGACATGTAATTCTACTAACACTTTGATATATGAATTTGTGTGGTATAATCAGTGACCAAACTTCATCTCTTCCCATGAGTACTTAAATCAAGGAATTGGGCAATTGTTCATGCTTAGAGAGATTAGATTGCCAAGGGATTGGGATCTAATCACTTAAGATTTCCAAGGAGATCAATGAATGCATTGATTGAGGAAGAGATGAAAATGAATTTGATCCGGAGAATTCTCACATCTCCTGACCCCAATGAGCTTCCCCTTCTCTGATCTACCCATTCTTTTAAATTCTGCTTCCTTAATTTCATGCTTAATCCCCATTCCCATTTAATTTCTTGCAATTTAAGTTTTTGTCATTTAATTTCATGCAAAATTTAATTTCTGTCCGTTAATTCTTGCAATTTAAGTTTCCCGCCAATTTTAGTTTCTGCAATTCCAATTCAATTTTGATTTAGCTCAACTAGCATAATTCTCCAATTAACATTGATCAATCTACCAATCCCTGTGGGATTCAACCTCACTCTACAGTGAGTTTTTACTTGACGATAATTTGGTGCACTTGCCGGTAGGAAATTTGTTGAGAGGCAAATTTTCGTGAATCAAGTTTATGGCGTCGTTGCCGGGGATTGGTTTTGTATTGACAATTACTAAATTGGAGGATAACTAGATTGAGCACTTTTATTTTTGTTTGATTTATTGAATTGTACTTTCAGTTGTTCATTTTTGTTCTCTGCAATTTTTTTTAGTTATTTCTCTTTAATTTCTCTTACGTCTTTACTTTCTAGCAAAACTAACTCACTAACTCATTAACTGTTTGATTAATTACCTCAATTACTCTAACCACCCTTTTTCGTTAATTGTTAATTCTTGCTGGTTGCTGCTTGTTGTGCCACTTGTATGACAGGTAGAAGAGAGGTTTTAACCTCATTTGATAGTGAACCGGAAAGAATCTTCTTGAGATTAAGGAGGGAAGCAAGAGGAAAGAGGGCTATTGGTGCAGAAGAAGAGGAGGAAGATTTGGATATAACCATAGAGGATGATATAGAAAACCATCATGAAGGAGAGGTGAACAATCATGCCAGAAGAGGTGGAGTCAACCCTGCTGGACAAGAGAGGAGAGTTCTGGGTTCATACCTCAATCCAAACTCTGGAAACTATGGTAGCGGCATTCAAAAGCCAACTATCCATACTAATAATTTCGAATTGAAGTCTCAGCTCATAACTCTTGTCCAAAACAACTGTTCTTTTGGAGGAAGTGCCCAAGAGGATCCTAATGAGCATCTCACTAAATTCCAAAGGATATGTGACACAGTTAAATCTAATGGTGTTCACCCTGACACCTATAGATTACTACTGTTTCCATTTTCTTTGAGAGACAAAGCATCAAAATGGCTAGAATCCTTTTCCAAGGAAAACTTGACAACCTGAGAAGATGTAATGAACAGATTCTTAACAAGGTTCTATCCTCCACAAAAAATAAATAGGCTGAGAATTGAAGTGCAAACATTCAGACAGCAGAATGGTGAGACTCTTTATGAAGCCTGGGAGAGATTCAAAGATTTGACAAGGAAATACCCCCTGGTATGTTTAATGAGTGGGTGCAAATTCATATCTTTTATGAAGGGCTGAGTCATGAATCAAAGAAGGCTATAGACCACTCATCTGGAGGTTCCTTAAACAAGAAGACCATTAAAGAAGCCATTGATGTTATAGAGACAGTGGCTGACAATGAGTACTTTTATGCCTCAGATAGGAGCAACAACAGGGGAGTCTTGGAATTAAACCATATGGATGCAATCCTGGCCCAGAATAAGATGATTACCAAGCAACTGGCTGAATTGACCAAGCAAATGGAGAAAAATCATACTGCAGCTATCCACACTCAACCATCAACCCAAGAAGAGTTGAACACAGAAGAAAGAGTTAATTGGGAGGAAGTTAATTACCTTGGAAATTCATTTAGGCAAGCTAATGATCCATACTCTAAAACTTATAACTCTGGTTGGTGGAACCACCCAAACTTTGGGTGGGGAAACCAACAAAACCAATGCCAAGATCACAGACCACATAATCCAAACCAGTATAACAACTCCACTCACCAAAACTCCAACAAAAAACCATACCAGACCACACAAAATACTTACTCACAACCACCATACCAAAGCCACAACAACCACTCTTAACACCCCAATTTTAACTAACCATCACCACACGATGAGGACAGAATGGCCAAAATGGAAGCAATGCTTGCAAACCTTTGCAAGGAGTCTGCAGACATGAAGAAATTCAAGGAAAAAGTGAGAGGGAGTATAAAAATCCGAGGAGAGGTTCTTAAGAGTCTAGAATTTTAGGTAGGACATCTTGCACAACAGACTCCGAAGTCCACTGACAGTTTTCCAAGTGACACAGAGAAAAATCCAAAAGGGAAAATGAAGAAGGTGAAATGGGAAGAGTGTAAGGTAGTTACCCTTGCGAATGAAGAAATTCAGGAAGGAGATGCCAGCAAACCAACAGAGCACTGCCAAGGAAGCTCCTAGAGCAATTTGGAGATAAAGGAACAAGAAACTGGATCTGTACAAAGGAAGGAAACAACAAGGAAGGAAACTCCGAAGCCTTATGTGCCAAAGGCACCATTCCCTCAGAGACTCAAAGGAGATGAAAAAGAAAATTCATATTCAAGATTCCTAGACATGCTTGCATCTCTCAGTGTCAACATCCCCTTCATCAAAATTCTCCAACAGATGCCCACATACATCAAGTGCATGAAAGAGCTGCTGACGAAGAAAGGAACCTTAAAAGGGGGACAAACAGTGAAAATGAACAAGGAATGTAGTGCCCTCATTGAGAAGGATGTACCTGTGAAGAAAAAAGATCCAGGGAGCTTTCATATTCCCTGTGCCATAGGAGAGACAAAAATTGACAGGGGATTTTATGATCTTGGAGCTAGCATAAATGTGATGCCTCTATCTCTTATGAAGAAGTTGTAAATCAATGAGCTGAGATCCACAGATGTAATCATCCAATTGGCAGATAAAACTCAGAAGTGGGCCGAAGGAGTAGTGGAAAATGTGTTGGTGAAAGTGGGAAACTACTTCCTCTCCACTGACTTTGTTGTTCTGGACATGGAGGAAAGTTACCTCCATCTTATTATTCTGGGAAGACCATTTTTAGCCACTGCTAGAGCCCTGATAGATGTGGAACAAGGAGAGTTAATCCTGAGAATACATGATGAACACCTCACCTTCCATGTTTTCAAACATACATCTGAGTCTAAACAAGAACTTAAAGAGCCGAAGGATGATCACAGCAACATGTGCACAAAAGAAAGCAACAGTGAATCAGTAGTTGAACCCCTGAAACAGTCCTTGGTAAACAAAGCAAGAATTTCAAGAATTACAGCAACCGAGGAAACTCAAGAAAGAACTGAAGCCACAAGAGTTGGGAAGAGCAATCAATGAGGAAGCCCCTGACACAATAATCACTGGAGCACCACTGGAAGAAGAGAAAAGAGTTGTGAAGAAATTGCCAAGGGGATGGAGAAATAAGAAGATTCCTACAGAGGGTTTTTCCCCTGGAGACAAGGTGATATCAGCCCACTTTCCACCAACCCCACCCCATCTTCCATACATTCCATCTCAGTTATCTCAAGTGTTCACCATTAGAAAGGTCCTCTCCCTAGAGTATGTAGAGATCATCAAGGAATCAAGTGGAGACTGCTTCACTGTAAGGGGAGAATATTTGAAGCATTACAATCTACCCTAACAGTAAACCAACCGTCAAGCTAATGACACTAAAGAAGCGATCCATGGGAGGTAGCCCATGATTTTGCTTCCTTGTTTTTAATTCTTCAGTATGAATAATAAGTGTTGCTCTAACATGAATTCAAGCTCGTATAGACAATTTTGATAATTATCCATGACATTGTGAAGCATATGATCCAATTCTAAGTTTGGTGTGCTGGTGCATGGAATTATGATCACACTTTTCACAACTCTGGTACAACTAACCAGCAAGTGCACCGGGTCGTCCAAGTAATAAAACCTTACGTGAGTAAGGGTCGATCCCATGGAGATTGCCAGCTTGAAGCAAGCTATAGTCATCTTGTAAATCTTAGTCAGGCGGATTCAATTAGTTAAGAGTTTTGATAATTGAAAGATAAATAAAACGTAAATTAAAATAAAGATACTTATGTAATTCATTGGTGGGAATTTCAGATAAGCACTTGGAGATGCTTTGTTGCTTCTGAACCTCTGCTTTCCTATTGTCTTCATCCAATCATGCGTGCTCCCTTCCATGGCAAGCTATGTGTTGGTGGATCACCGTTGTCAATGGCTACCATCCGTCCTCTCAGTGAAAATGGTCCAGCTACGGTTTCTGTACGGCTAATCAACTGTCGGATCTCTCGTCTCGGATGAAAAATACCAGGCACAGCTATCGCACGGCTAATCATCTGTCGGTTCTCACTTGTGTCGGAATAGAATCTCTATCCTTTTGCCCACTGTCACTACGCCCAACATTCGTGAGTTTGAAGCTCGTCACAGTCATCCCATCCTAGATCCTACTCGGAATACCACAGACAAGGTTTAGACTTTTCGGATCTCAGGAATGCCGCCAATTGGTTCTAGCCTCTACCACGAAGGTCCTAATCTCACGGATTCGAATGCTCTATTGTCAGGAGAGGTGAGACAAATCCGTGGATCAGAGACCTAAGAGATTATACTCTAGCTGTCGTCCAATGACTACGTTGAACATCATGTAGATCGCTTGTGGTTGTCAAGCACGCGGATCTTGGCTAAGCGAGTAATGAAGATAGTGGGTGATTGTCATGGGTAACCCCTTCATTCTGACTTAACTGAATTAAGAATGAGAGTATATCTTGGAGAAGAAACATGCGTGAATTGAAAGAGAAACAATAGTACTTTCATTAATTCATGAAGAACAGCAGAGCTCCGCACCTTAATCTGTGAGGTGTAGAAACTCCACCGTAGAAAATACATAAGAGAAAAATGTCTTGGCATGGCCGTGTGGCCAGCCTCCAAATGTGAAAAATGGCATAAGATGATAAAAGTATGAATACAATAGGAAAGACTAGTATTTATACTAAACTAGTTACTAAGGATTACAGAAATTGAGTAACTAAGTGCAGATAGTGCAGAAATCTACCTCTGGGGCCCACTTGGTGTGTGCTTGGGCTGAGCATTGAGCTTTACACGTGCATAGGCCTTTTCTAGAGTTAAATGCTAGCTTGGATGCCAGTTTGGGAGTTTAACTCCAGTTCTGGTGCCAGTTCTGGCGTTTTACGCCAGAAAAAGGGTCTCTGGCTGACATTGAACGCCAGCTTGGGCCATCAAATCTCGGGCAAAGAATAGACTATTATACATTGCTGGAAAGCGCAAGATGTCTACTTTCCAACCCAATTAAGATCGCGCCAATTGGGCTTTTTTAGCTCTAGAAAATCCACTTTGAGTGCAGGAGGGTCAGAATCCAACAGCATCTACAGTCCTTTCTCAGCCTCTGAATCAGATTTTTGTTCAGGTCTCTCAATTTCAGCCAGAAAATATCTGAATTTACAGAAAAACACACAAACTCATAGTAAAGTCCAGAAATGTGATTTTTGCATAAAAACTAATAAAAATATAATAAAAAGTGACTAAAACATACTAAAAACTATGTAAAAATAATGCCAAAAAGCATATAAATTATCCGCTATTAACAACACCAAACTTAAATTGTTGCTTGTCCCCAAGCAACTAAAACAAAATAGGATAAAAAGTAGAGAAAATACAATAAATTTCAAAATATCAATGAAGCTTAGTTCCAATTAGATGAGCGGGACTAGTAGCTTTTTTGCTTCTGAACTGCTTTGGCATCTCACTTTATACTTTGAAGTTCGGAATGATTGGCATCCATAGGAACTCAGAATTCAGATAGTGTTATTGATTCTCCTAGTTTAGAATATGACACAAGGATTTACACCGGTTCGGAATTCCACAAAATAATCCCGTTGTTAGTATAGTCCAAACCAATAGTCAATCCTCGAATCAAATTAAAATTTTTTAGTTGTCACAAGTACAAACCCCAATAAGAATTAACCGAAGTATTTAGACTTTGGGTCGTCTCACGAGGAATTGCAATGAAGTGAATGATTATTGGCTATGAAGGGGTAAAGGGGGTTTGGTTGATAATTGGGCAAGAAAATAAATGGCAAGAAAAGTAAATTAAGCAAGTAATTAAAGAGAGCAATTAATGAAGAGAGACATTCATGGCAAGGATTGAGAATATAGGCTTTCTATCCTAGTCATATAATGATTAATTCATCTTATTTAGTGAACTCTAACAAATAGGGAGAATGTCAAACAAGACTAATTAATCATGTCACAAATATAAACAAGAATTTATCTTATTACGTCATCCCCGAAGATAGAGGAAGGTATCATGTTATCCTCATACTCGGAGAAAGTCTAACAAGACTAGCTAATCTCAATCTAAAAGTCCTAATCAACTTACTAATTACATTAGCAAAAGATTAGCGTCAATGGAAACAATATTAGCTAACAACTCTAGATCACCAACATGAGTTGGGTTTTTATGACTCAAGATTGCCTAATTACTCTTTCCAAGCCAAGAATGCTCAAAATCTACTCTAACATCCTTCCAAGCATTTTATCAAACACTTGGAAGGCATATAATGAAAGCATAGTAAAAGTGCAAGAAATATAAATTTACCAACTACTAATTGCAAGAAAAGTAAATCACAACTCAAATCAACATCAAAAGAACATCAAACATCAAATCTCATTAAAGAAAAATCCAAATCCAACAAGTGTTCATCAATCACAAAATGATGCTCAAAAGAGAAATTAACAAGAGAATCAAGAAGATTACATCACTAGAGCATGGAAATGTAGAAGAAACAAGATGAAAGCAAGAAATTAAACATGGATCTATGATAATCTAACTTAAACCTAACCTAATTCTAGAGAGAAGAGGGAGCTTCTCTCTCTAGAAACTAACCTACATGTTGCTAATGCTACAAACAATTGCTCTCCCTTTGTCGAAGCTTGAATTCTACATGAAATAGCATTAGAAATGAGTTGGGTTGGGCCCAAAGTGCTTCAGAAATTGCTGGGGGCGATTTCACTTTAGTGGGCCACGGACAGCATTGGCGCGCATGCGTACATGGCGCGTGCGCGCCCTTGAGCGCGAAGTAACATATGACAAATTTTATATCATTTCGAAGCCCCAGATGTTAGCTTTCCAACGCAACTGAAACCGCCTCATTTGGACCTCTATAGCTCAAGTTATGGTCAATTGAGTGCGAAGAGGTCGGACTTGACAGCTTTCCGGTTCCTTCATTTCTTCATGAGTTCTCCCACTTTGCATGCTTTTCTCCTCACTTCTTCCATCCAATACTTGCCCTATGAACCTGAAATCACTCAACAAATACCTCAAGGCATCGAATGGAATTAAAGTGAATTAAAATTACCAATTTTAGGGCCTAAAAAGCATATTTTCACATTTAAGCACAATTCAAGGGAGAATTACAAAACCATACTATTTTATTGAATAAATGTAGGAAAAGGTGATAAAATCCCACAAAATAAGCACAAGATAAACCACGAAATTGGGGTTTATCAAATCTCTCCACACTTAAACTAAGCATGTCCTCATGCTAAAATCAAGAAAGAAGCAAAGGGACATCAACATTTATTCAATGCAAACTAACTACATGCAACCTATCTATATGCAATCTATCTACATGAATGCATCCACTTAGTCAAAATAAATTAATTCCCAATATGCATTGATTTTTATTGAACTTTGAACTTTGGGGCATTTTTGTCCCCTTCTTATTGTAATTCTTTGTCTTTTTTTTATTATTATTTTTTTTCGTTAATTTTTTTTTTCTTTTCAAATTAAAATATATATATACAAGAACATCAATGCATATGGTTTACACATGATTAATGCATGAGTATGTACCCAATTCCCAAGATTCTCAACACAAATACAAAAATACACTTTTATCTCTACCCAATGTTCCCAACTCTCCCAAAATCAAATGATAAACACTCTCACTAGCCTAAGCTAATCAAAGATCCAAATTAAGGACATTTATTATTTTTCACTTAGGCTTGTAATGTGCTACAATTAAGAACAAATGGGTTAAGCATAGGCTCAAAATTGGCTAACAATAGAAGATAGAAGGTAGGCTGTTTGGGTAAGTGAGCTATTTGAACAATGGCCTCAATCATGTAAATGCATATATACACAAAATAATGGACATATAGAATTAAACAAATCAAAGATTACAATCATAGGAAGAGAATAATGCACACATGAATGAAAATAAGTGGTTATATGATGTAACCACATAATTAGTTTCAAATCTCACATGCTTGTGTTCTTAGCTCAAAAATCATGTTCCACAAAGTATATAATTCAAGCAAGTTCTAAAAAAAATTTTTTTTAATTGGGGTGCCCTATAGATAAAATCCTTGGAAAATATCATGATTTTGACTAAGCTTAATATATACATATGCAAAATAAGAAAATGCAACAAAAAAATCTAAAAGTCCTAAAAATGAAATGAAAAAGTGTTGGGATTAGAAACTTGTTACCCAAAAACGCTGAATGGTCAGACGACCTCCCCACACTTAAAAGTTTGCACCGTCCTTGGTGCATCCAAAGATGAACAAGGGGGGTACGGCGACTTTCCGAGTTTCTACCTTCAGCTGGTAGGTCAACTGGTGCTGCGTGTTCTTCTCCCGCTTCCATTTTTGCTTATGATGATTCATCCTGAACATAGAAAACAGGGGATAATAAGACAAGTAAATGCACAAGCAAGGAAGCATGGATTGTTGGAAAGCGGTAAATCACTAGAATTGAGTGAGTGAAATAGTGTGACATTAATGAAATGTAAGTGTGCGGGTCCTAACTTGCATGCGGTTTAGAACTCACACTCTAGTATTTAGAGACCATGTCACAATTATACAAAAGAAGACACACATTTCACTCATTCTAGTGTGCTTGAAATACTTCAAAAAGACTTGTAGGTTAAGTTAACCAAACAAGTAGTGAAGAGGCATGAAAGCACTCAAGCAATTAATCAAGCAATTGTGAAATTGGATAATGCATGGACATTGATTGATGTATAAGTAATTTTAATGAACAAAATGGTATAGAGAGCTCACACATCAAACAATGACACATATTGAAGTTGTTGCAACACCTAAGTGACATAGAGGTGAAACACATAGATGCTATGGAACCTAAGAAAAGGATGTAGAAGTAAAACAAAATCAATCACATAGCAAGCATGGTCCACAAAGCTTGAAAAGCTCAAAAATACATCACTAGGTAAGCTTTCGATCCAATTTCACAATTCTACAATCTCAAAGCATGAAATAAGTGATGTGAATAAGGGTAAACTATAAACAAGCATCACCTAAAAAAAATCAATGATAATATACAATTGCCTAACAATAGATGATGAATGCATGGTGGCCAAAACATGCAATTCAAAAGAGTTAAGAAGCATGAAGGCAATGTAACATGTAGTTGGTATTCAAAAGCGTTAAACATGAAAAGTTCCGAACTAAGTAACCAAATATAACCTCAACAAAGAAATCCAACAATGACAATTAACAACAATGATGTTAGACTAACATCCTATCAGTAATAAGCAGCAGTAAATAGTAAACAAGATCAGTAATCCAACACTTATAATGGAAAACAAAAGTTAAATGAAAATTAAACTAACTAAAAGAAATGGTGTTACATGATATTTGGTAGTGTTGGCTGATGTTTGAAGGGTGTAAAGAGAAGAGAAGAAGGAAAGAAATGGAAAGAGAAGAAGAAAAGAAGGTGAGTGAAACAAGGCAATCCACGCGTGTGCGTCATGTGCGCGTAAGCGTGGATTGATGAAATGGAGGCAGCGCGTACGCGTACATGGCGCGTCCGCATCGATGGCTTATTTTGAGAGGGGCGCGTACGCGCAAGGTGCGCGTGCGCGTGCCTTGGGCACAAAGTTGGCACACGTCAGGCACAACTCTCGGGTGAATGTATGGAGGGGTGGAAAACTCAATCCACGCGTACGCGTACATGGCGCGTCCGCGTGGATGGTCGAAAATGCTTGAGGCGCGCGTACGCGTGAAGTGCGCGTGCGCGTGGATGGTGCTCTGTTTTTCAAAATTTTTCCATGTCTTTGCACCAAACCAAGCATTCCAAACCTCCAAACAGCTACCAAAACATCATAAAGCCTTATTTAACCTACTAGACTCCCAAATAAACTCAACTAAGCAATCAAAACAAGGAAGTAAACCTATATTACGAATATTTACAAAGAGAAAAAGGGAAAGATGTTACCATGGTGGGGTCTCTCCCACTAGCACTTTTGTTTATTGTCCTTAAGTTGGACTTATGGGGAGCTCTTCATCAAGGTGGCTTGTGCTTGAATCCATCCTTGAACATCTACCAATGCTTGGACTTCCATTGTGCTTCATCATTCAAAGATAATAACTCCAAGCTTTGATGGAGTTCTTCACAAACCATAGGCTCCCAAAGTTGATCTTCCTTGTGCGATCCGGGATCCCACACTTTGTTTTCACACCCATCCTCGAGTTGATCATGGGGATTTCCTCCGGGTGGCAAGGGAGATGAATTCTCATGGAAGTACCAAACTATCCTCCTAGACCCATCCAATTGAGCACTAGTCCAACCTTTACTCCTTGAAGCTTCAACCATAATAAGTCTTGATTTACAACGCCAACCACGAAACATCTTTCTTTTATGCTTCATCCCACAAAGCATCCTAAGTTGACCATCCGTTTCAAGCAATCCATATTCAAGTGGGATAATAAAGATAATAGAAATGAGTTTCATCCACTCAAATGAAGGTGTAGATGGCAACCTAGGCAAAGGTGATTCCAAGGGTCTTGCTAAAGCATATTCAATTCCCATCCTCCTTTTTCTAAGGATCTCCACCTCCTCACAAGATCTCTTAATATCAATCCTTGGTTCAACACTTTTATCTAACTCTTTTCCCTTACTCAAATCATAAATAGGAGGGTGAGAGACATTTACCTCTACATTGCTTTCCATCTCATTAGGAGAAGGTTCTTCATGTTCAAAGGATTCGTCACCACTAAGACTTGATGCTTGATCTTCATCACTAAGGGGACTCAATTCTTGCTCTATCCCATCCAATTCTTCATAAGAGATATGCCTTGGAGGTTGTGCACATTCCTCCTTAGCATCAATTTCAATAACTTTGGAGTGGTTTTCTTCAATCTTAGACTCCCAAGGTGGTTCCGCATCTCCTAAGTCTTCAACCACTTCTTCCTCTTCTTTAATAATCTCTACTTCCTCCTCTTGTTGCATTTCTTGCTTTAACTCCTATTCTTCTCCTTGGAGCTTTAAGTTCACTCCCTCACTAAGCTTCTTCGTTGCTTCTCCACATTCCACAATGGAAGTGCCTTGATCGCATAGGCTTAGGCAGGATGAGACTATGTTGCCAATGGCTTCTACCATGATGGTCATTTTCGCTCTTAACTCCTCAAAATTCTTTTCATCCTCCTCGTGTTGCCTTAAGATATGAGATTCAAGATCCCTTAATTCTAGCATAGAGGCTTCATCGGGGGTGATGGTGGAAGAGAGGGTTCATTGTTTGAGGGGAAGGTATTATAGTCGGAAGGTGGTTGTGGCGAAAAGTAGAATTCATCTTGTAGTTGAAAATTTGCATGCGTTGGAGGTGGTTCTTCTTGGTAATAGTATGGAGGAGGTGGTTCTTGAAAATGTTGATGTTAGAATGGTGGTGGCTCTATGTGTGGTTCATATGGCTCATATGATTGTTTGTAGGATGGATATGGATTAGGGTCATATGGAGATGGTTGGTAAGAAGGGGCTTGTGAGTATGGTTGAGGGTTATATTGGGGATATGGCTCATAGACATATGGTGGTGGTTCTTGAAAGTCATAAGGCGATTCACCATAGCCATTGGATTGATATGCATCATAGAATGGCTCTTCTTCATAATGCATTGGTGGAGGTTGTTGCCATGAGGATTGATCATATGCATATGACTCCTCCCACCTTTGATTGTCCCATCCTTCATACACATCCTCATTGAAGCTCTCATTTCCTACAACATAGTTAGAACCAAACTCATAGCCAAATTGAGAATTCATAGTGAAAAGTGAAAATAAGAAACAAAAGCTAACAAGAAATAATGAAATAAAGTCCTAAAACTAACAAAAACTAACAAGCAATCCAAAAATCAAGTTATTCACAATATTCACATATATACAATAACCAATAACACAACACCATTGCAATTCCCCGGCAACGGCGCCATTTTGATGATGAGATTTGCTCGATGGTCTAGATTTTCTTCTTATAGAAAAGAATTACTTCGTTGTAAGCATAGCTCTAAACCAACAAACAATTCTCACATCAAAAATTTTGGTTGTCACAAAGAACAAATCCCAAATAAGAATTAGCCGGAGTATTTAGACTCCGGGTCGTCTCACGAGGAATTGCAATGAAGTGAATGATTATTGGCTATGAAGGGGTAAAAGGGGTTTTGGGTTGATAAGAAGGGCACTAAAATAAATGACAAGAAAAGTAAATTAAGCAAGTAATTAAAGAGGACAAGTAATTAAGAGAAAGCAAATAATAAAGAGAGACATTCATGACAAGAATTGAGATCATAGGCTTTCTATCCTAGTCATACAATGATTAATTCGCCTTATTTAGTCAACTCCAACAAACTGAAGAAGGTATCATGTCATCTTCACATAGGGAGAATGTCAAACAAGACTAATTAATCATGTCACAATTATAAACAAGAATTTATCTCATTACGTCATCTCCAACATTGGAAGAAGATATACGTTATCTTCCATGAGAGAAAGTCTAACAAGAGTACCTAATCTCAATCCAAAATTTCTAATCAACTTACTAATTACATTAGTAAAAGATTAGCGTTAATGGAAATAATATTTGCTAACAACTCTAGATCACCAACATGAGTTGGGTTCTCATGACTCAAGATTGCCTAATTACTCTTTCCAAGCCAAGAATGCTCAAAATCTACTCTAAAGCCCAACCAAGCATTTTGTCAAACACTTGGTGGGTACAAATGGAAGGCATGGTAAAAATGCAAGAATAATAAAATCTAACAACTACCAATTGCAAAGAAAGTAAATCAACAACTTAATTCATCAATGAAATAAACATCAACATCAAATTGCTTAAAATGTAAACTAAATCCAACATGAGTTCATCATAAAAAAAGAGTGCAAAATGAGAAATTAACATGACAATTAAGAAAATCAAGATGTAAAAAAGAGAAATTATAGAAGAAACAAGATGAGATCAAGGAATTAAACATGGATCTATGGTAATTTAACCTAATCCTAACCTAATTCTAGAGAGAAGAGGGAGCTTCTCTCTCTAGAAACTAACCTACATGATGCTAAGTTACTAACAATTGCTCCCTCCTTTGCCCCAGCTTGAATTCTGCATGAAATAGCATTAGAAATGAGTTGGGTTGGGCCCAAAGTGCTTCAGAAATCGCTGGGGGCGATTTCACTTTAGTGGGCCACAGACAGCATCGGCGCGCACGCGTGGATGGCGCGTGGGCGCTCCTGAGCTCGAAGTAATATATAGCAAATTTTTTATCATTTCGAAGCCCTGGAAGTTAGCTTTCCAACGCAACTAGAACTGCCTCATTTGGACCTCTGTAGCTCAAGTTATGGTCGATTGAGTGCGAAGAGGTCGGGCTTGACAGCTTTCCGGTTCCTTCATTTCTTCATGTGTTCTCCCGCTTTGCATGCTTTTCTCCTCACTTCTTCCATCCGATACTTGCCTTATGAACCTGAAATCACTCAACAAACACATCAAGGCATCGAATGGAATTAAAGTGAATTAAAATCACCAATTTTAGGGCCTAAAAAGCATGTTTTCACATTTAAGCACAATTCAAGGGAGAATTACAAAACCATGCTATTTCATTGAATAAATGTGGGAAAAGGTGATAAAATCTCCTAAAATAAGTACAAGATAAACCACACAATCGGGATTTATCAAATCTCCCCACACTTAAACAAAGCATGTCCTCATGCTAGAATCAAGAAAGAAGAAAAGGGATATCAACATTTATTCAATGCAAACTAACTAAATGCAATCTATCTATATGCAACCTATCTACATGAATGCATCCACTTAGTCAAAATAAATCAATTCCCAAGAATACATATACAAACACAAGGGCTAAGGCAGTAGCAATCACTCAACCCACAATTGAATTGAATTATTAAAAAGATTTTACAAACTTGCAAGAAAAGATGATCATGGGTGGAGACATGTAATTGAGCAATCGAACCCTCACCGAATGTATATCCGCTCTAGTCCCTCAAGTGTATGGGGTTGATTCACTCAATTCTCCCTTAATTATGTTTTCCAAGATTTGTTTTTCATCTAACAATTAACAATTATTTCATGCATGCATACAAGTATCATGAGGACTTCCCATAGGTTGTAATGAGGTTAGGGTCAAGGTAGGATGCGTATGGTCAAGTGGGCTTGAAATTCGAATCTTTGATTAACTTAAACTTCCCACCTAACCTATGACAACCTATACAATTCTAAACAAACCTAACTACCCATTCTTCACTTTTCACACACACTCATGTATTCTCTTTTTGATCACCATACATATGCATTAATTTTTATTGAACTTTGAACTTTGGGGCATTTTTGTCCCCTTCTTATTGCAATTCTTTGTCTTTTTTTTATTATTATTTTTTTTCGTTAAATTTTTTTTTCTTTTCAAACTAAAATATATATATACAAGAACATCAATGCATATGGTTTACACATGATTAATGCATGAGTATGTACCCAATTCTCAAGATTCTCAATACAAATACAAAAACACACTTTTATCTCTACCCAATGTTCCCAACTCTCCCAAAATCAAATGATAAACACTCTCACTAGTCTAAGCTAATCAAAGATCCAAATTAAGAACATTTATTGTTTTTCACTTAGGCTTGTAATGTGCTACAACTAAGAACAAATGGGTTAAGCATAGGCTCAAAATTGGCTAACAATGGAAGATAGAAGGTAGGCTATTTGGGTAAGTGAGCTATTTGAAAAATGGCCTCAATCATGTAAATGGATGTATACACAAAATAATGGACATATAGAATTAAACAAATCAAATATTACAATCATAGGAAGAGAATAATGCACACAAGAATGAAAATAAGTGGTTATATGATGTAACCACACAATTAGGCTCAAATCTCACATGCTTGTGTTCTTAGCTCAAAAATTATGTTTCACAAAGTATATAATTCAAGCAAGTTCTAAAAAAAAAATTTTTTTTTCAATTGGGGTTCCCTATTGATAAAATCCTTGGAAAATATCATGATTTTGACTAAGCTTAATATATACATATGCTAAATAAGAAAATGCAACCAAAAAATCTAAAAGTCCTAAAAATGAAATGAAAAAGTGTTGGGATTAGAAACTTGTTACCCAAAAACGCCGAATGGTCGGACGACCGCATTTTGATGATGAGATTTGCTCGATGGTCTAGATTTTCTTCTTATAGAAAAGAATTACTTCGTTGTAAGCATAGCTCTAAACCAACAAACAATTCTCACATCAAAAATTTTGGTTGTCACAAAGAACAAACCCCAAATAAGAATTAACCGGAGTATTTAGACTCTGGGTCGTCTCACGAGGAATTGCAATGAAGTGAATGATTATTGGCTATGAAGGGGTAAAAGGGGTTTTGGGTTGATAAGAAATGCACTAAAATAAATGACAAGAAAAGTAAATTAAGCAAGTAATTAAAGAGGACAAGTAATTAAGAGAAAGCAAATAATAAAGAGAGACATTCATGGCAAGAATTGAGATCATAGGCTTTCTATCCTAGTCTTACAATGATTAATTCGCCTTATTTAGTCAACTCCAAC
The DNA here is from genome assembly GCF_003086295.3 of Arachis hypogaea. NCBI lineage: Eukaryota > Viridiplantae > Streptophyta > Magnoliopsida > Fabales > Fabaceae > Arachis > Arachis hypogaea. The sequence continues at coordinate 65,880,453 of NC_092055.1, forward strand.
AGACGGAAGAAGGTATCATGTCATCTTCACATAGGGAGAATGTCAAACAAGACTAATTAATCATGTCACAATTATAAACAAGAATTTATCTCATTACGTCATCTCCAACATTGGAAGAAGATATAGGTTATCTTCCATGAGAGAAAGTCTAACAAGACTAGCTAATCTCAATCCAAAAGTCCTAATAAACTTACTAATTACATTAGCAAAAGATTAGCGTTAATGAAAATAATATTAGCTAACAACTCTAGATCACCAACATGAGTTGGGTTCTCATGACTCAAGATTGCCTAGTTACTCTTTGCAAGCCAAGAATGCTCAAAATCTACTCTAAAGCCCAACCAAGCATTTTGTTAAATACTTAGTGCGTACAAATGGAAGGCATGGTAAAAATGCAAGAATAATAAAATCTAACAACTACCAATTGCAAAGAAAGTAAATCAACAACTTAATTCATTAATGAAATAAACATCAACATCAAATTGCATTAAATGTAAACTAAATCCAACATGAGTTCATCATCACAAAAGAGTGCAAAATGGTAAATTAACATGACAATTAAGAAAATCAAGATGTAGAAAAGAGAAAATATAGAAGAAACAAGATGAGATCAAGGAATTAAACATGGATCTATGGCAACTTAACCTAATCCTAACCTAATTCTAAAGAGAAGAGGGAGCTTCTCTCTCTAGAAACTAACCTACATGATGCTAAGTTACAAACAATTGCTCCCCCCTTTGCCCCAGCTTGAGTTCTACATGAAATAGCATTAGAAATGAGTTGGGTTGGGCCCAAAGTGCTTCAGAAATCGCTGGGGGCGATTTCACTTTAGTGTGCCACTGACAGCATCGGCGCGCACGCGTACATGGCACGTGCGCGCCCCTGAGCGCGAAGTAACATATGACAAATTTTATATCATTTCGAAGCCCCGGATGTTAGCTTTCAAACGCAACTGGAACTGCCTCATTTGGATCTCTGTAGCTCATGTTATGGTTAATTGAGTGCGAAGAGGTCGGACTTGACAGCTTTCCGGTTCCTTCATTTCTTCATGTGTTCTCCCGCTTTGGATGCTTTTCTCCTCACTTCTTCCATCCGATACTTGCCTTATGAACCTGAAATCACTCAGCAAACACATCAAGGCATTGAATGGAATTAAAGTGAATTAAAATCACCAATTTTAGGGCCTAAAAAGCATGTTTTCACATTTAAGCTCAATTCAAGGGAGAATTACAAAACCGTGCTATTTCATTGAATAAATGTGGGAAAAGGTGATAAAATCCCCTAAAATAAGCACAAGATAAACCACGAAATCGGGGTTTATCAGTATGTTGATTCTTGAACACAACTACTTTATGAGTCTTGGCCGTGACCCTTAGCATTTTGTTTTCCAGTATTACCACCGGATACATAAATGCCTCGGACACATAACTGGGTGAACCTTTTCAGATTGTGACTCAGCTTTGCTAGAGTCCCCAATTAGAGGTGCCCAGAGTTCTTAAGCACACTCTTTTTGCTTTGGATCACGACTTTTACCACTCAGTCTCAAGATTTTCACTTGGACCTTCATGACACAAGCACATGGTTAGGGATAGCCTGATTTAGCCGCTTAGGCCAGGATTTTATTCCTTTGGGCCCTCCTATCCATTAATGCTCAAAGCCTTGGATCCTTTTTACCCTTGCTTTTTAGTTTAAAGGATTATTGAATTTTTGCTCTTGCCTTTTGGATTAAAGAGCTATTGGCTTTTTCTGCTTGCTTTTTCTTTTTCTTTCTTTTTCTTTATTTTTCACCCTTTTTTTTCACACGCTTTTGTGTTTTTCACTACTTTTTCTTACTTCAAGAATCAATTTTATGATTTTTCAGTTTATCAATAACATTTCTCTTTTTTCATTATTCTTTCAAGAGCCAACAATTTTAACATTCATAAACTTCACTATCAAAAATATGCACTGTTCAAGAATTTATTCAGAAAACAAAAAGTATTGCCACCACATCAAAATAATTAAACTATTTTCAAGATAGAATTCGAAATTCATGTACTTCTTTTTCTTTTTGAAAAAACATTTTTCATTTAAGAAAGGTGAAAGATTCATGGAACATTCATAGCTTTAAGACATAAACACTAAACACTAATGATCATGTAATGAAGACACAAACATAGTCAAAACATAAAGCATAAAAACCGAAAACGGAAAAGAAAATAAACAAGGAGATTAAAGAACGGATCCACCTTAGTGATGGTGGCTTCTTCTTCCTCTTGAAGAACCAATGGAGTTCTTGAGCTCTTTTATGTCTCTTCCTTGGCTTTGTTGGTCCTCTCTGATTTCATGGAGGATGATGGAGTGCTCTTGGTGCTGCACTCTTAGTTGCTCTATGTTGGAACTCAATTCTCCTAAAGAGGTGTTGAGTTGCTCCCAATAGTTGTGTGGAGGAAAATGCATCCCTTGAGGCACCTCAGGGATTTCTTGATGAGGGACTTCCTCATGCTCTTGTTGAGGTCTATGAGTGGGCTCTCTTGTTTGCTCCATCCTATTTTTAGTGATGGGCTTTTGAGATGAATCTCTCCATCTCCCATGACTCGGAGTTGGAAGCAACTGCCTTCCCTTTCCTCTTCCTAGAGGTTTTTCCGGCCTTAGGTGCCATTAATGGTTATGGAAAAACAAAAAGCAAAGCTTTTTTCCACACCAAACTTAAAAGGTTTGCTCGTCCTCGAGCAAAAGAAGAAAGAAAGGATTAGAGGAAGAAAAGATAGAGGAGATGGAGGTGTGTGAATGTTTCGGCCAAGGGGGGTTTTAGGTGATAATGATGTGTGAAAATAAAGGAGTGATGAGGGACTTATATAGGAGTGGAGTGGAGAGGGAATTCTAGTAATAAAGGTTGGGTTTGGGAGGGAGATGGTGATATTTCTTCAAGAGCTCTCTGCAATTGACTTAAATCTATGGCACCAAGAGTTTGTTCTCCGTCCCTTTGAGATCTTCTTCTCCTTCGGGGTTCTTCTTCTTGCTCATCTTCTTCATTAATGCCTTCCATGCTTCTCTTTGTAATTCCCTTCCCTTTCTTTACTTTCTCCATGTCCTCATCTTCAAAGATCACTCCAGCTTTGTTGCAGAGCCTTAGGATGGTGCTTGGATGGCCAAGCCTACTTGAAGTGCTTGTGTTTTCAGCCATTTCTTGGATACTGTTGGCAATGAGTTGTGCCAAATTGATTTTTCCTCCATGTAGGATACAGTATACTAAGAGTGCACGCTTAATTATAACAGATGAGGTGTTCCCTGTGGGAAGTATGGATCTTTTTACTACCTCGTACCACCCCTTAGCTTCAGGGGTAAGATTCATTCTCTTCAAGTGGCTTGGGACTCCTTTTGAATCTCTTTCCCAGTCTGTGCCTTCCAAGCATATCTCCTGTAGGATCTTATCAGGATCATTCTCCCTTCGCAGTCTGGCTTCATAGCTGGGCTCTTCATAGTTTATGGTTCTCAATTTCAGGGCCCTTGTAATGGATGCTGGACTGAAATCCACTTCAACTCCTCTATCATAGCTCTTGTAGGAGACACTGTCTTCGCTTCCTTTCACCACGTTTGCATAAAATTCTCTGATCATCACCGCACTAATATCAGTGAGAGGATCGCACAGAAGCTCCCATCTTCTTTCATTAGTGATTTGCTTCATTATGGGGTATTCCCCTTCCTTTAGCTCGAAGCCCATCTCATAAATAATGCGCTTTGACTTCATGAGCCTGTGGTATCTTCCTTCATGAAATTGAGATCTGAATTTCCTTGCATCGTAGGCTGGAGGTTCTGTTACCATTGGTTCTTTTCCTGGTCTTCTCCTTGAACTTGATGAGGCCATGGGTTTAGAGAAAGCAGAGAAGTAGGGATGGACTTGGGGATTGGTTGAGGCACGGCTTAGCAATGTACAGGAGATATAGAGAGGAATGTTGCTATTATAAGAGAGGTGGTGTATATGTATAGAATTGCAAAAGGTGGAGGCAGAGATTTGTGTTTGTAAAGAAAGTTTGTAGGTACATATGCTGCAAGAGATGTCTCCACTCATTTATAGGTAATGAGAAAAGTGTTGGCCGAAGACTACACTTGAGGAATGGTTCGGTCATAGATTATGAAGGGTGGAGATTGAGTTGAACAACCTAGTGACTCTATGAGATGAACGGCTTGCATGTTCTCTTGAAGGTTGACAAGGATTCTCCTCCCATTGGTTGCATGGAGTCCGTTCCTCAAGGTGACTAGCATGCAGAATTTTTTTTTTGCTTTCCAAAGTTGGCACACCTCCATAGGCACATGCGACCCTTCTCTTGACTTGTCATAACCGTTCCCTTGCCTTCTCTTTGCTTCAGCCTTCTTTCTTTCTAATTAAACAAAATTGATGTGCTTTAGGATACACTTGAAGCACGGTGGTAAAAAAAGATTGCATTATTTATTTATTTCTTTTTTTTTTCATGAAAGATCAATTGTGTCCCTTACTTAGTGAACCAAGATTTGGTGAACACCAAACTAGTCTCTTGCTAAGAGATTAATGTTAAGAACAAGCATTTGTCACAATTGATACTTTCATCATGAATTTTAATTCAAAAATTCCTAGAATAAAATGATGCATGATTCATCTCTGCATGATTTTGGTTGTCTCTTTTCTTTTCTGAACAAAAGTTGATCCTTCTTATAATTGATACATATGCCGACACCAAACTTAATGTTTGGTCATATACTTCACCGAAGTGACCAAGCATATGTTTGAAAAGTTAGTTTCTATGTGCTGTCAAGCACACCAAACTTAGAAGTCTGGCATATGTTTCAAAACAATTTATGCATCTGTCAAGTACATTCAAAATCATGCTAAGGTGATCATAATTTATTGAATTTAAAAGCAAGCAGGAATCTTAAATCATGGGTTGCCTCCCATGGAGCGCTCTTTTATTGTCATTAGCTTGACATTAAACCCTTCTTTTATGGTGGTTGATGACTGTAGTGCCTCAGCTTGTCCCCTCTGACTGTGAGCTTCTTCTTTGTTCCTTGGTGCTCAATTTCCACATGCTCGAGAGAGAGTATTTGATTAACAGTATAGTGATCCTCAGTCCCCAACTGTTGATAAACTAATTGCACCTTATCACCTTTGGAGAACCCTTCTGTTGGAATTTTTTTGTTCTTCCAACCCTTTTTGCTTCTGTTCTTGTTTTTCTTCCCTCTTTTTGTTCACCTTTCTTCTTTGACAATAGGTTTCCCCTTGAGATTTCTCTTTTTGGTTGCCACTACTCCAATGTCTTCTTGAACTTCTTCATTATTTTGCACAGTCTCTTTCTCTATTTGACCAGCTGCATCATCTATCTCTTTCTTGGGAGGACAGTTATTGTTTGTCTTGTTGATTCCCTCCTTCCACTGTAGATTCTCTTTGTCCGTTTCTGTACCATTCTTTTTTCATTACTGCTCTGTGTTTCTGGCAGTACATTCAGAGTGATACTTTCATCATGCATCCTGAGGGTTAATTCTCCTTGCTCTATATCTATGATAGCCCTAGCAGTGGCCAAGAACGGTCTTCCCAGTATAATGGAGTCGCCCTCATCCTGGTCTGAATCTAAGATCACAAAATCTGTAGGAAAGATGAATCTGTCTACTTTGACTAGAAGGTTTTCAATTATACCCCTGGGGCATATCACTGATTTGTCCACCAATTCTAGAGACATCTGTACTGGTTTCACCTCTTTTATGCTTAGCTTGTTCACTAGAGAGGCAGGCATTAGATTGATACTAGCTCCTAAGTCACACATCGCCTTGTTGATGGTCATACTGCCAATGGTGCACGGTAGAAAGAAACTCCCAGGGTCATCGAGTTTGGGAGGAAGTCCCTTCTGGATTAGTGCTCTGCATTCCTCAGTAAGCAGTACAGTTTCATTAACTTGCCAACTCCTCTTCTTGTTGATAAGTTCCTTCATGAATTTTGCATACAGGGGCATTTGCTCAAGTGCTTCAGCTAAGGGAATATTGATCTCCAACTTCTTGAAGATTTCAAGAAATTTTGGGAAGTGTTGGTCCTTAGTCTCTTTGTTGAACCTTTGAGGATATGGCAAAGGTGGTGTGAAGTTCACTCCCTGCCTTTGTTCCTTGGTTGGCTCTTTCATTGCTTCCTTCTCTTTCCTTGATTTTTGTGGCTGATCTTCTTTTTCTTTGAGCTCTTCTGAGGTCTGCTTGCTTGCTATCTCTTCCTTGTCATTGACTCTCTCTTCTTCAGCTTGTTTCTTGTCACTTTCCTTTGGCTTCTTGGTCGCTTCTACATTTTTCACCAGAATTTTTCCACTCCTCAATTGTATTGCCTTGCACTCCTTTTTTGGATTAGGAATGGTGTCATTTGGTAGTGAGCTTGATGGCCTTTCGATGGCAATCTGCTTGGAGAGTTGTCCAATTTGTCTTTCCATATTTTTCATAGAGGCTTCCTGGTTCCTCAATGTCATCTCTTGATTTTTCATCATCTTTTCCATTAAGAGCTCCAAGTTGTTAATCCTTTGAGATTCTTGTGAGATTGGTTGATTGTGGGGTGTTAAGGGTTGAGGGTAAGTGTTTTGATTTGAGGTTTGATTATTGGATGGGTAATGGTTAGAGTTGGGGTAGTTGTTTTGGGGTTTTCTCTAAGGGTTTTGGTTAGTTTACTGCTGGTTGTGGTTTTGGTTGTTTCTTGAAGTGTTTTGATTTGAGTTTCTCTGCCATGGTTGTTGATTCTGGTTGTGATTGTCTCCCCACCTAAGGTTTGGGTGGTTCTTCCAAGAAGGGTTGTAAGTATCACCATAGACTTCATTTGGCCCAGAATTTTAGTTGTGCATGTACTGGACTTGTTCTTGCTGCTGCTCCTCTTGAGTTTCTTCATTTTACCCCCATGTGGATGATGGTTGGCTTGTGTTAACTGCTGCAACTTGGAGGCTATCAATCCTCTTGGCCATTTGCTCAAATTGTTGTTGAATTTACTACTGCATCATTTTGTTTTGAGCCAAGATTGAGTCCACTCCTTCCAACTCCATCACTCCTTTCCTTTGTGATGGTTGCCGTTGCCTTTGGTGAGCAAAGAAATATTGATTGTTGGCCACCATATCAATGAGATTTTGAGCTTTCTCTGCCGTTTTCATTAATTGTAAAGAGCCTCCTGCTGAATAATCCAAAGCCTCTTGAGATTTCAGTGTCAAGCCTTCATAGAAATTTTGCAATCTGTCCCACTCACTAAACATTCCTGGTGGACACTTCCTGATTAGAGCTTTGTATCGTTCCCATGCCTCATACAAGGGTTCAGCATCCATTTGTGTGAATGTTTGCACTTCAGTCTTCAATCTAATAACTCTTTGAGGTGGGTAAAACTTGGCAAGGAACTTGGTTACTAGATCATCCCAATTGTTGATGCTGTCTCTTGGAAAGGATTCCAACCATTGAGTGGCTTTGTCTCTGAGAGAAAATGGAAATAGCAGTAGCTTGTAACTGTCAGGGTGTACACCATTGGTTTTGACAGTGTCACAAATCCTCAAGAAGGTGGACAAGTGTTGGTTAGGCTCTTCAAGTGGTCCTCCTCCATAAGAACAATTGTTTTGAACCAAGGTGATGAGTTGTGGCTTTAGTTCAAAGTTATTTGCATTAACATTTGGGGTAAGAATGCTACTCCCACAATGTCTAGGATCTGCACATGTGTAGGAAGCCAAAACTCTTCTCTGTGGTGGATTATTGTTGTTATTGGCTGCTCCTTCAGCTCCATTTGGTGGGTTTGTTAAGTGTTCCTCCATATCTTGGAATTCTTCTTCTGACTCTTCTTCTCCAATAATGTTTTCCCTCTTTCAGCTCTTCTTAATCTTCTGAGGGTTCTTTCGTCTTGTTCACAAAATATGGGTATAATTCTCCTTGTACCTGACATACAACCAAAGCATAAGAATCACAACACCAGAAAGCAATAACACTTCAATCCATGGCTGAAGTGAAATGTTAATTGGCTTATGCAAAAATTCAAACAGTTAGTGTGTTAGTCAAAAATTAAAGAAACAGAAAATAAAAAGTGCTTGATCTAGATCCTCACTTTACTTAATCATTGTCAATCTAATCAATCCCCGGCAACGGCGCCAAAAACTTGATGTGTGGAAAACGATCCAACACAAAACTCACCGGCAAGTGGACCGGGTCGCATCAAGTAATAATAACTCACATGAGTGTGGTCGATCCCACAGGGATTGAAGGATTGAGCAATTTTAGTTTAGTGGTTGATTTAGTCAAGCGAATCAAGTATTGGTTGAGTTGTTTGTGATTGACAGAAATTAAATTTGCTTGAAATGTAAAGGGAGAGGGGTAAATTGCAGGAAATTAAAGAGCAAAGAAAGTAAATAAGCTGAATCTTAAAGAACAAGTAATGTAAATTGCAGAAACTTAGATTGCAAGAAATTTAAATGACTGAATCTTAAAGTACAAGAAATGTAAATTTGCTTGAATTGTAAAAGGGATTGGGAGTTGGGATTGCAGAATTTAAACAAGAGGAAGTAAATTGCAGCAAAACAGAAGAGCAAAAGATGAATTGAATTGAAATAGATCTCAAACAGAGAGGTAAAATTCTTTGAGAAGTAAACAGAAAGGGTGCTTAATTTGCAGCAAAATAAAAGAGGTTGAAGATCTCAGGAGTGGAAGAGACTAGAAAACAAGTCTAGATCTCAAATCCTTCCTTGATCCAACAAGATTAATTGTAAAAGAAATAAAGAAAAGTAAATTGCAGAATCAAAGAGGAGATGAAGAAGATGCAGTAAACAGAAGTGGAAATTGAATTATGCAGTAAAAGTAAACAAGAGATCTCAAGGTGAGATTGAAACAGAAGTTCTTCAATTCTTCACCCAAGATCAAAAGCAAGAAAATAAAAGAGTGCTCAAGCAAGAACAAGGAAGAAGAGAGATCAATTCTCCTTCCCAATTCTCTAAGATCTAACTTCAAAATGAAAATGAAAGTTCAAAAGAAAAATTCAAAGTAAATTCTAAAAGTGTCAAAAGGTCCTAATTACATTAAACTAGCTCCTATTTATACACTTTCTATTCTTGGATTTTGGAATTTGGATGGGCTTTTGATTTGGTGAAGAAATGAATTAATTTGGATTTTTAGTTCAATTTTCAGCCCATGGTGCACCTCCCAGGGAAGAGTTCGGCTCTTGGCAAGAGCTTTGGCGAAGAGCTTTGGTTCCCTTTTCTTCCAATGTGTTGCGCACGGTTCCTTGTGACAAGAGAACAAAGCTCTTGGCAAGAGCTTTACTTGTCCTTGAGGTCCTTGGTTTAAATCTTGGGTGGAGCACTTGTGGAGCTAATTTCCTTGGCACTAGAGAAGCCCCCAAAGTCTTGCTTCCTTGAGGTGCCCGGTTCAATCCTTGGTGAAGGAAGACAAGCCAATTTTTCTCGGCACATGAGTGGTGCACAAGGCCTTGCTTCCTTGAGATGCCTAGTTCGAACCTTGGTGAGTGAAAACAAGCTAATTTTGGCTTGTTTTTTCCTTGTGAAGTAGCGCTGGCCCCCCTCCCCTTGGTCATGGGTTCAAGTCTTGGTGAGTGCATTAGTGAGCTTTTCCTTTTTGATTTTCTCCAAGGCATGCACGAAAAAGCTCTTTGGCAAGAGCTTCAAATCTCTTTGCCAAGAGCTTGGCTCTTGGTTCCTTCTTCATGTGTTCTTGATAAAGCTCTTTGGCAAGAGCTTCAAAGCTCTTTGCCAAGAGCTTGGCTCTTGATTCTTTGAAGGAAAGCTCTCCACAAGAGCTTTAAAGCTCTTGGCAAGAGCTTTGTGCCCTTGTTTCTTGAATGCACTTATGCTTCTCCTTCTTTGAGCCACGCTTCCTTTCCTTGTGCCACGCTTTCTTTCTTTGCTTAGATCATGCTCCTTAGGTTATGCTTTTCTTATTTTTTTCTTTTCTTCACCTACACGTAATCAAAACAACCAATCAAAGTATCACCAAATTCACAAGGTTCATAAATCATTAAAAATCAATTAAATTTAGCTTAAACCTCATGATTTAGCATCAATAAAATGGTGGTTGTTTGATTCGAAGAAACCATGCATTTCCATTCCAAATTACTTACTTAGAATGCAAGAAAGTGCATAAAACTAAATAAAATCAAAGAAAAAGGCTAGTGAAACTAGGCTAAGATGACTTGTCATCAGATGGTTTGAATTTGAATGGGTGGGGGTAGGTGGGTTGTATGATGGTTTTGGAGGAGAAATGGAGGTGATTGGTTGAGGTTATTTTGGGGAAGAGTGTTATAGAAAGGTGTGAAAAGGAGAGAAAAAGAGTTGGGGTAGGTGGTGCACGGAAATCGTGATTCACACCTTTCACATCTCCGCACAACTAACCAGCAAGTGCACTAGGTCGTCCAAGTAATAAACCTTACGTGAGTAATGGTCGATCTCACGGAGATTGTCGGCTTGAAGCAAGCTATGGTCATCCTTGTAAATCTTAGTCAGGCGGATTCAAATGGTTGAGGTTTTGATAATTAAAATATAAGTAAAACATAAAATAAAATAAAGTTACTTATGTAATTCATTGGTGGGAATTTCATATAAGCGTTTGGAGATGCTTTGTTGCTTCTGAACCTCTGCTTTGCTATTGCCTTCTTCCAACAATGCGTTACTTCCTTCCATGGCAAGCTGTAGGATCCTCTCAGTGAAAATGGTCCTCTAAGGTTTCTGCACGGCTAATCAACTATCAGATTTCTCGTCTCAGATGAAAAATACCAGGCACGGCTACCGCATGGCTAATCATCTGTCAGTTCCCGCTAGCGTCGGAATAGGATCCATTGATCCTTTTGCACACTGTCACTTGCACCCAACATTCGCAGGTTTGAAGCTCTTTACAGTCATCCCTTCCCAGATCCTACTCAGAATACCATAGACAAGGTTTAGACTTTCTGGATCCTAGGAATGCTGCCAATTGTTCTAGCCTATACCACGAAGATACTAATCTCACGGACTCGGTCCATGTATTAGATATCCAAGAGAATATACTCCAGCTATCGTCCAATGACTACGTTGAACATCATGTAGACTGCTTTGTGGTTGTCAGGCACGTGGATATTGGCTAAGCAAGTAACGAAGATTGGGTGATTGTCACGGGTCACCCCTTCATTCTGACTTAACTGAATTAAGTGCGAGAGTATATCTTGGAGAAGAAGTAGGCGTGAATTGAATAGAAAACAGTAGTAATTGCATTAATTCATGAAGAACAGCAGAGCTCCACACCTTAATCTATGGGGTGTAGAAACTCCACCGTAGAGAATACATAAGTGAAAAAGGTCTAGGCATGGCCGTGAGGCCAGCCTCCAAAACGTGTACAATGGTCTATGATAGCGTTCGTTCTTCAAAAAGATGGTCAAAAGATGATAAAAGATGTAAAATAAATCTCTAAAAGTAGTTTTTATACTAAACTAGTAACTAGGGTTTATAGAAAATGAGTAACTAAGTGCAGATAGTGCACAAATCCACTTCCGGGGCCCACTTGGTGTGTGCTTGGGCTGAGCATTGAAGCTTTTTCGTGCATAGGATGTTCCTGGAGTTAAACACCAGCTTTGGTGCCAGTTTGGGCGTTTAACTCTAATTCTGGTGCCAGTTTGGGCGTTTTACGCCAAGATATTTTAGGCTGGATTTGGACGCCAGTTTGGGCCATAAAATCTCGAGCAAAGTATGGACTATTATATATTTCTGGAAAGCCCAGGATATCTAATTTCCAACTCAATTGAGAGCGCACCAATTGGGCTTCTGTAGCTCAAGAAAATCCATTTCGAATGCAGCAGGGTCAGAATCCAACAGCATCTGCAGTCCTTTTTCAGCCTCTGAATCAGTTTTTTGCTCAGGTCCCTCAATTTCAGCCAGAAAATACATGAAATCACAGAAAAACACAAAAAACTCATAGTAAAGTCCAGAAATGTGATTTTTGAATGAAAACTAATAAAAATATAATAAAAAGTAACTAAAACATACTAAAAACTATGTAAAAACCATGCCAAAAAGGGTATAAATTATCCGCTCATCAGTAGGTGGGGATCTGTGGATTCTGCTCCCTGCACCTTTCTGGCATTTAAATGCCCTCTATGTGCCATTTCTAGCATTTAACGCCAGCTCTACTGCCCATTCTGGCGTTAAACGCCAGACTGATGCTACTTTCTGGCGTTTAACGCCAGCCAGACACCCTTTTCTGGCGTTAAACGCCTGTCTATCTGCTAATTCTGGCGTTTAACACTCAGAATACTGCCAGACTAGGCACTAAACGCCCATTCTGCTATCCTTACTGGCGTTTAAACACCAATAAGCCTGTCCTCCAGGGTGTGCTGTTTTTTATGCTATTTTTGATTCCGCTTTAATTCTGCAGTTGTTTTTAAGACTCCACATGATCATCAACCTAAAGAAAAGTAAAATAACAATGGAAAATAAAATGAAAAAGTAATTAACATAGATAAATAAGATTGGGTTGCCTCCCGATAAGCGCTTCTTTAATGTCAATAGCTTGACAGTTATTTCTTACAGAGCTTCATAAATACTCAGAGCATGATTGTGGCCTCCCAACACCAAACTTAGAGTTTGAATGTGGGGGCTCTGCTTGACTCTGTATTTAGAGAAGCTTTTCATACTTCCTCTCCATGGTTACAGCAGAAGATCCTTGAGCGTTAAACACAAGGTAGTCCTCATTCAGTTGTAGGACTAACTCTCCTTTGTCCATATCAATCAAAGCTCTTACTGTGGCTAGGAAGGGCCTTCTAAGGATGATACATTCATCCTCATCCTTCCCAGTGTCTAGGATTATGAAGTCAGCAGGGATGTAAAGGCCTTCAACCTTCACTATGACATCCTCTACAAGTCCATAAGCCTGTTTCATTGATTTGTCTGCCATCTCTAGTGAGATTCTTGTAGGTTGTACCTCAAAGATCCCTAGTTTCTCCATTACAGAGAGTAGCATGGGGTTTATACCTAACCCCAGGTCACACAGAGCCTTCTCAAAGGTCATGGTGCCTATGGTACAAGGTATTAAGAACCTTCCAGGATCCGGTTTCTTCTGAAGTAATTTCTGCTGAACCAAGGCATTCAGTTCATTGATGAGCAATGGAGGTTCATCCTCCCAAGTCTCATTACCAAATAAATTGGCATTCAGCTTCATGATTGCTCCTAGATATTGAGCAACTTGCTCTTCAATAATATCTTCATCCTTTTCAGAGGAAGAATACTCATCAGAGCTCATGAATGACAACAGTAAGTTCAGTGGAATCTCTATGGTCTCTGTATGAGCCTCAGATTCCTTTGGTTCCTCATTAGAGAACTCCTTAGTGGTCAGTGGACATCTATTGAGGTCTTCCTCACTGGAAATTAGTGCCTCTTCCTCTTCTATAGGTTCGGCAACTTTGGATATATTGATGGCCTTGCACTCTCTTTGGATTCTCTTCTGTATTGCTTGGAAGAGTACTAGAAGGGATTTCAGTAACTCTTTTACTCAGCTAACCCACTTGTGCCTCCAAATTTCTGATGGAAGACCTTTTTTCAGTCATGAAACAGAGAGTGGTTTTAGATAGATCAGAGACTATGGTTGCTAAGTCAGAGAGGCTTTGCTTAGAATTCTCTGTCTGTTGCTGAGAAGATAATGGAAAAGGTTTGCTATTGCCAAACTTATTTCTCCTACCATTATTATTATTGAAGCCTTGTTGAGGCTTCTGTTGATCCTTCCATGAGAAATTTGGATGATTTCTCCATGAAGGATTATAGGTGTTTCCATAGGGTTCTCCCATGTAATTCACCTCTTCCATTGCAGGATTCTCAGGGTTATAAGTTTCTCCTTCAGAGGAGGCTTCTTTAGTACTACCGGATGCAACTTGCAATCCAGTCAGATTCTGAGAAATCACATTGACTTGCTGAGTCAATATTTTATTCTGAGCCAATATGGCATTCAGAGTATCAATCTCAAGAACTCCTTTCTTTTGAGTCATCACATTATTCACAGGATTTCTTTTAGAAGTATACATGAACTGGTTATTTGCAACCACTTTAATGAGTTCCTGGGCTTCTGCAGGTGTTTTCGCCAAATGAAGAGATCCACCAACACAGTGGTCCAATGACATGTTGGACAATTCAGACAGACCATCATATAATATACCTAAGATGCTCCATTCTGAAAGCATGTCAGAAGGACACCTTCTGATCAATTGCTTGTATCTTTTCCAAGCTTCATAGAGGGATTCACCTTCCTTCTGTCTGAAGGTCTAGACTTCCACTCTAAGCTTGCTCATCCTTTGAGGTGGAAAAATTTTGGCCAAGAAAGTATTGACCAACTTTTCCTAAGAGTTCAAGCTTTCTTTAGGTTGTGAGTCTAACCATATCCTAGCTCTGTCTCTTACAGTAAAAGGGAAAAGCAGAAGTCTGTAGACCTCGGAATTAACCCCATTGGTTTTAACAGTGTCACAGATTTGTAAGAATTCAACTAAGAACTGATGATGATCTTCCAATGGAAGTCCATGAAACTTGCAATTCTGCTGCGTTAGAGAAACTAATTGAGGCTTAAGCTCAAAGTTGTTTGCTCCAATTGCAGGAATTGAGATGCTTCTTCCATAGAAGTTGGAAGTTGGTGCAGTAAAGTCACCAAGCATCTTTCTTGCATCTCCACCATTGTTGTTGGGTTCGGCTGCCATGTCTGCTTCTTTTTTGAAATTTTCTGTAAGGTCCTCTTCGGAGTGTTGTGCTTTAGCTTCTCTTAGCTTCCTCTTCAGAGTCCTTTCAAGTTCAGGATCAGCTTCAACAAGAATGTCCTTATCCTTGTTCCTGCTCATATGAAAAAGAAGAGAATAAAGAGAAAATGGGAATCCTCTATGTCACAGTATAGAGATTCCTTTATGTGAGTATCAGAATAGAAGAATAGAAGAATAAGAAGAGAGAGGAGATGAGTAATTCGAACAGAGAGAAGAGAGAGGAGTTCGAATTATGAGTAGAAGAGAAGTCTTAGTAATTAAATAAATAAATAGAAAGATATGAGAGAGAGAGAGAGAGAGAGTATTCAAAATTTTTTTTAAGTAGAATAAAAGAAAAAAATATTTTTGTTTTTATTTTAATTATTTATTTAGTGATAAAAAACATTAAAAGAAATAAAATAAAATTAGAATTTAAAATAATTAGTTAATTAAAAAGAATTTTGAAAAAGTGGTTAGTTGTTTTCGAAAATGAGAAGTGAAAAAGTAGTTAGGTGGTTTTGAAAAGATAAGAAATAGTAAATTTTTAAAATTAAAACAAACAAATCAAGTAATTAGTTGAAAAGGTTTGAAAGTAAATTTTGAAAAGATAAGAAGTTAGAAAAAGATTTTGAAATTAAAATTTTAAAAAGATATGATTGAAATTTATTTTGAAAAAGAATTGAAAAAAATTAAAAAGATTTGATTTTTAAAATTAAAGTTGATGACTTGACTAACAAGAAACTAAAAGATATGATTCTAGAATTTAAAGATTAAATCTTTCTTAACAAGAAAGTAACAAACTTAAAATTTTTGAATCAAAACATTAAATGTTAGCAATAATTTCGAAAATTATGAAATAAAATTAAGAAAAAGATTTTGAAAATTAATTTTAAAATTTTCGAAAACATTAAAAGAAAAATGAAAAAGATTTTGAAAAATTTTAAGAATGAAATTCGAAAATCATAAAAAAATGAAAAAGAATTGATTTTGAAAAAGATTTGAAAAGATAAAGTTTTTAAATTGAAATTTTGACTTGACTAACAAGAAACAACTAAATTTTAAAAATTTTTGACCAAGTCAACTCAAAATTTCGAAAATTATGAGAAGAATAAGGAAGATATATTTTTTTTTTGACTTTTGAATTTTTAATGAGGAGAGAGAAAAACAACAAAATGAAACAAAACATAAAAATTTAAGATCAAAACAAATAATGCATGCAAGAACACTTTGAATGTCAAGATGAACATCGAGTATATATTTTTGAAAATTTTTAAGAAAAGAAAGACATGCAAGACACCAAACATAAGAACTTTTGTACCAGGGACACTAACAATTTGAAAATGCATATGAAAAATAAGAAAAGACATAAAACAAGAAAATGTAAAGATCAAACAAAGAAAATCATCAAGAACAACTTGAAGATCATGAAGAACATAATGCAAGAAATTTCAAAAATTTTAAGAAAATTAAATTAAAAAAAATGCAGTTGACACCAAACTTAAAATTTGACACAAGACTCAAACAAGAAACACAAAATTTTTTCTTGGTTTTTATGATTTTATGAAATTTTTTTTTCGAAAATAAAAATAAAAAGCTTAAACATAAAATAAAATTACCCAATCTAAGCAACAAGATGAACCGTCAGTTGTTCAAACTTGAACAATCCCCGGCAACGGCGCCAAAAACTTGGTGCACAAAATTGTGATCACACTTTTCACAACTCTGGTACAACTAACCAGCAAGTGCATTGGGTCGTCCAAGTAATAAAACCTTACGCGAGTAAGGGTCGATCCCACAGAGATTGCCGGCTTGAAGCAAGCTATCGTCATCCTGTAAATCTTAGTCAGGCGAATTCAATTAGTTATGAGTTTTGATAATTGAAAGATAAATAAAACATAAATTAAAATAAAGATACTTATGTAATTCATTGGTGGGAATTTCAAATAAGCGTTTGGAGATGCTTTGTTGCTTCTAAACCTCTACTTTCCTGTTGTCTTCATCCAATCATGCGTGCTCCCTTCCATGGCAAGTTGTATGTTGGTGGATCACCATTGTCAATGGCTACCATCCGTTCTCTCGGTGAACATGGTCCAGGTACAGTTTCTGTACGGCTAATCAACTATCGGATCTCTCGTCTCGGATGAAAAATACCAGGCACAACTACCGCACGGCTAATCATCTGTCGGTTCTCACTTGTGTCGGAATAGGATCTCTCTATCCTTTTGCAAACTGTCACTGTGCCCAATATTCGTGAGTTTGAAGCTCGTCACAGTCATCCCGTCCCAGATCCTACTCGGAATACTGATGAG
Organism: Arachis hypogaea; assembly: GCF_003086295.3. Lineage (NCBI taxonomy): Eukaryota > Viridiplantae > Streptophyta > Magnoliopsida > Fabales > Fabaceae > Arachis > Arachis hypogaea. The sequence goes on from NC_092055.1 coordinate 65,897,454, forward strand.
CGGATAATTTATACGCTTTTTGGCATTATTTTTAGTATGTTTTTAGTAGGATCTAGTTACTTTTAGGGATGTTTTTATTAGTTTTTATGTTAAATTCACATTTCTAGACTTTTCTATGAGTTTGTATGTTTTTCTATGATTTCAGGAATTTTCTGGCTGAAATTGAGGGACTTGAGCAAAAATTAGATTCAGAGGTTGAAGAAGGACTACTGATGCTGTTGGATTCTGACCTCCCTGCACTCAAAGTGGATTTTCTGGAGCTACAGAACTCAAAATGGTGCGCTTCTAATTGCGTTGGAAAGTAGACATCCAGGGCTTTCCAAAACTATATAATAGTCCATACTTTGGCCGAGATTAAATGATACAAAAGGGCGTTGAACGCCAGTTCTACGCTGCAGTCTGGAGTTAAACGCCAGAAACATGTCACGAGCCAGAGTTGAATGCCAGAAATACGTTACAACCTGGCGTTCAACTCCAAAAGAAGCCTCTACACGTGTAAACTTCAAGATCAGCCCAAGCACACACCAAGTGGGCCCCGGAAGTGGATTTATGCATCAATTACTTACTTCTGTAAACCCTAGTAACTAGTTTAGTATAAATAGGACTTTTTACTATTGTATTAGACATCTTTGGAAGATCCTGGATTGTATTTTTGATCCTGTGATCACGTTTTATTATTCGAAAACTCCATAACCATTTGAGATCCGCCTGACTGAGATTTACAAGATGACCATAGCTTGCTTCATACCAACAATCTCCGTGGGATCGACCCTTACTCACGTAAGGTTTTATTACTTAGACGACCCAGTGCACTTGCTGGTTAGTTATGCGAAGTTGTGAAGTTATGTTTAGACCATGGTTCTGTGCACCCGTTTTTGGCGCCATTGCCAGGGAAAGAACGAACAAATAATTTTACAACCTAAAATGAGTAACAATTTCGCATACCAAATACCACAGACAAGGTTTAGACTTTCCAAATCTCAGGAATGCTGCCAATTGGTTCTAGCCTCTACCACGAAGGTTCTAATTTCATGGATTCGAATGCTCTGTTGTCAGGAGAGGCGAGTCAAATCCGTGGATCAGAGACCTAAGAGATTATACTCCAGCTGTCATCGAATGACTTCGTTGAACATCATGTAGACCGCTTGTGGTTGTCAGGCACGCGGATCTTAGCTAAGCGAGTAATGAAGATAGTGGGTGATTGTCATGGGTCACCCCTTCATTCTGACTTAACTAAATTAAGAACGATAGTATATCTTGGAGAAGAGACATGTGTGAATTGAAAGAGAAACAATAGTACTTTCATTAGTTCATGAAGAACAGCAGAGCTCCGCACCTTAATCTATGAGGTGTAGAAACTCCACCGTAGAAAATACATAAGATAAAAATGTCTTGGCATGGCCGTGTGGCCAGCCTCCAAATGTGAAAAATGGCATAAGATGATAAAAGTACGAATACAATAGGAAAAACTAGTATTTATACTAAACTAGTTACTAAGGATTACAGAAATTGAGTAACTAAGTGCAGATAGTGCAGAAATTCACTTCTGGGGTCCACTTGTTGTGTGCTTGGGCTGAGCATTGAGCTTTACACGTGCATAGGCCTTTTCTAGAGTTAAACGATAGCTTGGATGCCAGTTTGGGCGTTTAACTCTAGTTCTGGCGTTTTACGCCAGAAAAGGGTCTCTGGCTGGCGTTAAACGCCAAATTGAGCCATCAAATCTCGGGTAAATTATGGACTATTATACATTGCTGGAAAGCCCAAGATGTCTACTTTCCAACGCAATTGAGAGCACGCAAATTGGGCTTCTGTATCTCCATAAAATCCACTTAGAGTGCAGGAGGGTCAGAATCCAACAGCATCTGCAGTCCTTTCTCAGCCTCTGAATCAGATTTTTGCTCAGGTCCCTCAATTTTAGCCAGAAAATACCTGAAATTACAAAAAAACTCACAAACTCATAGTAAAGTCCAGAAATGTGATTTTTGCATAAAAACTAATAAAATTATAATAAAAAGTGACTAAAACATACTAAAAACTATGTAAAAATAATGCCAAAAAGCGTATAAATTATCCACTCATCATGTGCCTACAGGCACACTAAGATACCTTTCAAAAATAAAGATCATATTGCCATTTTGACATGTGTTTCTTGGAATATATAGCCAAAAATTAAGTTTAGTGTTCTATATATTGCAAGAACGAAGCGTGAGAATCAAAGTCTTTTGAGTTTTGAAAGTCATAAAAGTGCAACCATGTTTATATAATCTTTAGTTCATGTTTAAAAATAGAAAAATAAAGTGTTTTTCCTGATGATTTAACCAAAAGTAACACTAATCCCGTTGAGATCTCAATGACAATACTTGGAGGAAGTAACACTTTGAACCATATAACCAAACACTAAGTTTGGTGTCCTCCAAGACTATAAATGGTAGCACCTGATGGGTTGAAATGGGATTTTCAACACCAAAACTCACCGGCAAGTGTACCGAGTCACATCAAGTAGTAATAACTCACTTAGAGTGAGGTCGATCCCACAGAGATTGATGGATCAAGCAACTTTAGTGGGTGATTAGTTTAGTCAAGCTAACATTGGTGAATTAGATGAAATTTGAAGCAGCAGAAAGTAAATGGCAAGGAATTTAAATTACAGAAAATAAAGTGATTGAATCTTAACGAGCAAGAAAGGTAAATTGATATAATCTTAAATGACAAGAAATGTAAATTGCATGAAATGTAAAGGGGGCTGGGTGCTAGAAATTAAAGAAAGCAATAGATCGATCTCAGAACAATTGTAGAAAATTAAATTGCAGAAAGAGTAAATCAGATCACAACAAACTCAAGTGTGAAGTGCAGAGGAATTAAATTGCATAAAAGTAAATTGAGATCAATGGAACAGAGAATTGAGGTGCAGGAAATTTAAATTGCTTAGAATTGTAAATCAAGCTCACGTCAAACTCATGCAAATTTTCAGAAAGGAAAACTTGCAGAAGAAGGAGAACAAAACAGAAAAGAAAAGAAAACCAGATGTGATTTTTAATTCTCAAATTCAAAAAGGAAAATTTAAAAGAAAGTTCTCTATTCTACTCTACTCCTAATTCTCTCTAGCAGAGCCAGCCTCCCTACTAAAATGAAATTGATGCCTTTATATAGGCTTTACAAAAATAAAATAAAATTGAAATTAAAAACAAATTAAAATTAAATGAAATTCCTAATCTAATTATCTCTTGTGCCTTTGAGTGATGATAATGGGCTTTGCTTGCTTTGGATTTGAAGAAGAGTGGATTGATTTGGATTTGGCCTTTTCAAATTGGTGAAGAATTGGATCCAAATTGACTTTAGATTGAAAATGTGAACCAAGGCCACCTCCAGTGGAGCGCTCGGTTAAGTGAGCAAACGTAGCGCTCACTGGCTTTGTCCCAGGCTTCGAACCAGGGTAATTTCATTTTGGCCAATTCCCTTTTTAAACATTGTAGCGCTTAATTAAGGGAATTAACGCAGCGCCCCTTTGTGTGGAGAGAGCTCCCACCTTCGATCCCTCCTGGTTGCATTGTGTGAGCAATTCTTTTGTGCCAAGCATTTAGTGAAGTAGCGCTCAGTTAAGTAAAGGAACTGAGCGCCCTTGCCTTCCTTGTGTAGCGCTTCCTCCTTGCTCCCTAGGTGCTCGGTTCGAATCCTGGTGGCCTTATTACTTGGTGGCACGCCTTGTTTTTGTTTTGCTGAGGCCCACGAAAAAGGCAACTAAGTTAACGTAGCGCCTTGCTTCCTTTGATTCCTTGTATGAGTGCTCTGTTACATCTTCAAACGTAGCTCTCCCTTGAATGAATGCTGCTCCTTGCTTGAGCTCTCATTCCATCCATTAAATAATGATGCCAATGCATGCACTATAAGAAAAATACCCATTTAGCCACACTTTTTTAAGCTACATTTGAAAAGCGTAGCCTATTCTATGAATAGGCTACGCTTTTCTCAGTGTTGCCTTTTTTTAGAGAAAAGGAAACACGATTCTGGCATCATTTAAAAATTGTAACCTTAGGTATTATAGAAATCACTTAAAAAACGTAGCCATATGTTGATATTTATGGGTACACTTTTTGTACTAAAAAGAACGTTTTTTGAGGGTAGCCTATTTACTAAGTTTTGGGTGCGCTTCAAAAATGATGCCTAAGATATTCACCTATACTTAAATGAATTTTGTTTTCTTTTTAGAAACCCTCGTTTTTCTCCACCAAAAACACGCACTTTGCTCAGCTCCTTCTCTGCTTCACGCCGTTTTCACGCCACCACCACTCGCCGTCGCCCTTCTCCTTCGTCTTCACATTTGCTCACCCCCATTCACCGTCGCCCTTCTCTTTCGTCTTCTCACCTTCGCTCACCACTCACCGCGCCGCTCCTCATCTTCTTCACCTTCGCTCACCACTCAACATCGCCGCTCCTCATCTTCGTCGCTCACCACTCACCGAGACATTGAAGTTCTTCTCTCTCTCAAAGAAAAACCCTAGCCGCTGTTCTCTTTTTCAAGCTGTGTCGCCGCCGTCGAATCTGGTCTAGCCGCCGTCGCAACTTCTCTTTATCATTGCGTTGCGTCGCCTCTGTTCCACTGCCGTTGTTTGTTCCAGTTCCGTCGCCTGTGCTCCACTGCTCCCTCTCCCTCATCTTGGTTTGAGTTCTGTCCTGTATCTAAGTACGAATTCCGTCTGTTATTGTTTTTTTCTTGTTTTTATTATGTTATTGTGATTTAATTGTTGGTGTTGTTGCTGTGTAACTTTTAATTATTCCTGTTGGTGTTGTGAATCTGAATAACAGAGAATGATGACATATTGATTCTAAATATGAATAGTATTGATTAAGAGAAAAGCAATAATTAGAGGACATGTACTGAAAATTATATGTTAAATCTAAATAGTATTAAATCTTTCTTCCTTTGTTAGAATTTGCTTTTTGCTTTTACATTTTGCTTTATGATTTTGTATATTGCTTCGTCAGGGTTTATTGATTTTGCTATATTTTGCTGATTGAATCCATATAATTGCCATAGTTTTTTTCCCATGGCTAGTTCAGGGCTTAAGATTTTGCACTCTAAATTTAGCTAGTTTAGGCCTTGACATAAATTCAAATTTTGTCAAAATATTCTAATTATCATTTGCACGCAGTTTAATTACAGTTGTCTTGAGATTTAATTTTGATTCTTGTCCTCAATCATTTCCTGTGTGTTCTTTTAGGACTTATGGTTTATTACATTACTACAAAGAATTCATTGATGATGCATAGGAAAAAGGTTCATTACAAATATGAGCGTTGATTTTGTGTAACGAGTATTTTAAATTAATATTTGATAATAAATCTCTCCACATAAGCACACTTAATCACATTATTAACCTAATTGAGTTATCTGTAGTGATATATAATTGGCAAAGGTTGTAGCACTTTTTGGAGAAAATTAATTAAGTTTTATGTTGATTTTTTAATTTTATTTTATGTCCAGACTGCATTATAACTTGTGAATCCCATTTCCTTTTTTATATTCAATGTTTTGACAAACTGTCATGGTTTATAATCTATTGATACTTGCCTTTTTCATGCTTAATCAATCTGATTTAGAGATATTTTGGAGCTGACCAAGGCTTTTAACATGAAAGAGACAAAGGAATTAGCTGAAGTTGCTGGTTTTTTGTTGAAAAGTGGTAGTTAATTACTACACTCACCTAACTATATCAGCTTATAACTCTCGAGAGGTAAAATATCTATATAAAGGTATTGATGCTTTATTTGAATGTATTGATTTTTGTTTATCTATATAAAGACTTGTTTGAGAAGTGCATGGAGATCGCTCAGAACGAGTTCTTATGGAATCATCATTAATTGATGTATATGAAACTAATAAGATGGAAGTGTTACCTTTGAGTTGGGTCAAATAAACAGGGTCCACATGTTCAAACCCCAACTAAAGGGGAATCATATTCTGGATCTGAATCTATTACTCATCACACTAATCCAACTACATTTGAGAATAATTATTTAGGCCCACTTGCTTCTTGCAAAACTCAGAATGCTAAAGGATAAGGAACTTAGTGCTAAATTAAACTAATTAATTGGATAGCAATTTTTCTTCCCTGTTCGTTTAAAGAAAAATATAGGTAAATAATTTTTATTCAGCCAATTTTTGCATCATATTTGATCTAGTGCATGGTGCCTTACACCTATAAGAAAACGTATTCCATTAAAAAAAAGACTAGAACTAAAATGTGTAAAAAGTAAAAGGAAGTGAAATCATTCTACAATTTTCTTATTTAAAATGTGGGTAATGTAAGATCCATTTTGGTCTTTGGAGCAAGTAAAGCTGAAGCTAGGCTAAATGGTTGATATGATATTCTCAAGACAATGAAGTATGATTCTTAATTGAAGTAATTTTCTTTTCTTCATCTTGTGTTTGTCAAATCTGATGGTTTAATTAATTTGCTAATCTCAAATTACACACTTATTCTTCTATGTTCTATGGTCTATTTATATAATAAATACAGAGCTCTCATGTGATGGAATCTATCTTTCTAGCTAGAACGAGTTCTTATGGATTTTGTGCTGGAGTTGTAGATTTTCTGTTCTTGGTATTAGATTTCTTTGTTTTCTCTTTTCAAATAGGATATTGTGAAAAGCTTATTTTTGGTTTTATAATGTAACTGTTTAGGATGCAATCATTCCAGTGAAGTTTCTTCTCCGGTTGCTGGGCACTTTCCAGGTTATATGGACTATCAAGTAGGAATGAGACCACAGATCCCTGTTGAGAGAAAATGGACCCTCGGGATTCAGGTGCAATGTTTTACTTGGCTATTTAGTAGTATTTACACAACTGGATGCAGTGATATGCAGTTTCTATTTCGCTTGTTTTATTCAACCGATGCCATCAATAAATGAATTAATGATAATTTCTTGCTGTTAGAGGAAATAATAATTTTATAAATGTCTGTGATTGTCTAACTGGTTCCAGATCTCTAGTTAGTTTAGTGAATTAGAATTATTGATTAAATGTGTTCCTTATAAAATTCATTGCTTGTTGTCTTTATCGTGTTTAGTTGTTGTCATCAGACGATTGACGGGTTATCTGATATGCAATCTCTTAATGCACATTGCTTAGGTTTTTCAATGCGTATATAATTTGGTTTTATCAAATTCAGAAAAGTTTCTCGTGACATTCTAAATTAATTGTAATGTCCTAACCTACTTCAGCATTTAAGTCTTGACTATTAATTGTAGTACTACACTGAGTTATTAACCTTAATCCTATCACACTCTTCAATGTTGTTGCTGTAACTGTGCCTTTCTTTCTTTGATTTTCACATATGAATAGTATGTTAATATTGTTTACCTTTGAAGATTGAAACTCTGAGCGATTTCTAATTTTGTTTGTATCACTGCTGCAGGCCATGCAATTGTTGCAGCTGCAATTGTCTTCCCTCCATCAATCAAAATGGAGAAGGATGAGGAGGAGCTATTTCAGATCAAAGTGCTATAAATGGAGGAGGAGGAGCTGTTTCAGTTGCTCTTGTCTTCAATCAAAATGCTTCCAAGGTAGAGACGACTTCGAAAACTGCTGCATTCTCCCAAAATTCTGCACTTGTTCTTGCCCCAGTTGTCCAAGTGTATGCCCTTGACTATTGTACAAAGTCCTTTTGGAGAAGTGCTTTCTGCTGTTTTTGTTGTTAGTATTTCAAATTATATTATATTACTTGCTCAATTTGCAATTCTGATATAGTTAGAGTATAAATAATTATGATTGCTAAAATTTAGTGTTCATTTATTCTAATGCCTTTGTCAAGTTTGTCAATCTTGCTGATTAGTATCTGTTTTTTGCTTCACTCCTTATCATGCTTTCAAAGTAAGGAATCAAGTTGCATAGGCTTCTATTTTATTTTCTCTATTTTCAGTTTCTATTTGGTGCAAAAGTGCATGGTGTTGCTCTATATTTATACAACATTTATTTTCTGCAATTGATTTTACACTGCCAAGTACCTAGAATTCATGACTTTGATTTAAAAACCCTTGTGGTTTGGTACAAAATGGCATATTTCTTTATGCTAAGTGTCCTTTTATTTTGTTTTTAGGTAGATAGCAATGAGTATATTTGGTGAAAGGCTAATGCTAGAGAGACAAAGAAAGAACTAATTGATAGAGAGCCTAAGTTCCTGGATTAGTATATTTCTGTTTAAGAAAATTTTTGTTGTTAATTGTTTACAATTATATAAACAGCAGTGTATTATAGATGTGCTAAGGAATAACTCTATTTATTTTGTAGAAGCTAATCTAATTTTACTTATTTTTTTTATTTTAATATAAGATGTATGAGTATTCAAAATTATAATCATTCTAATACTTTTGGTTCATTATAAATATATTTATTATTTGAAGAATATTATATAGTATTATTGTGTATTTATTTTTATTTTATATTTGACTAATTTGATTAAAAATGCATGATTATATATATAATTATATTACTAAATATTAGGTTATAGAAAAAAATTATTAGAATATATATATATATATATATATATATAGAAAATAAAAAAAACCATGAGGGACCTAAGGCTACACTTATATAGGGTAGCTATATGGTATACAATGTGGCTACACTTTACAAGTGATGTAGTAGCGTTGAAAAGCGTAGCCTATTCTAGTAAAAATGGAAGCTAAAAAGCATAGCCTTTGGTCCTGGACAGCATCACTTGAAAAGCACACCCTATTCCTAAACGCCAAAAGCGTAGCCTTTGAGAATAGGCAACGGCCGAATAGGAATTACCCCAAAAAGCGTAGCCGTAGCCCAAAAAGCGTAGCCGTAGCTTAAGGCATCATTTTTTTCACTTTTGGCTACACTTTTCAAGTGTACCTGAATGGGTGTTTTTCTTGTAGTGATGCATGGTTCATGATGATATAATTAAATTAAATGCATGCTTTACTTTAACGCCTTGGCATTGATTAAATAATGCATTCATTTTTAATTAGCACTAATGATTAAATGCTTTATGCATGCATGGCCGTGGCATTCATTTAATGAATTAAGCCAATGATACTAGTATGACTAAGCCAATGATACATGCACGGCTTTCATGACATTACTAATACCACATGCTTTCATTTACTGAACATTCATTTACTGAACATAAAGCCAATGAATATATAATGCCAATTTTACTTAGTAATGCGTAAAGCTTGATTGACAAAATGCATGCATGCTTTAATGAATGCATTGGAGGTGTTCGCGGTGCGGTTTAGTTCGGTTTTTTAAGAAAAAGTCAACCGATCCAATGTTATATTAATTATGCGGTTCGGTTTGGTTCAGTTTTTTTATTAAGACCATCCGAACCAAACCAAACCAATTAAATTCGATTTGGTTTGGTTCGGTTTGTTCGGTTTTTACATTGTTTTGAAAACCTATCATATTCTAATCATCAAATCATATCTAGGGTACTAAAATAATTAACAATTTCACAAAATCAACAATGGAACAATGGAACAATGATCAACTTGACTCATAAATTACTAACAAATTAGCAGAAGCACAACAAATTAAAATCATTAGCAAGTTGCAAAAACATGGGAAACAGATAGAACAATAATCAGCCTGAACTGAATCAAGAAAGTAAAGAAATACAAGCAAACTAATTCCAAAAATTTTGCAAAAATGGTGCACCAATTCCAAACTAAATCAAGAAATAGAACCAAACTGAATAAAAAATACACCCAAACTAATTCCAAAAATGTTCATGTGGTGCACCAATTCCACAAGTTCTTCCTCTTTCACTTTCTTCTTTCCTGCATTAACATTAAATAAACAAAACGTTTAGAATCAACAAAAACCAGAATTTTCCTAAATCAAAACAAAACAAAAATTAAAAAATTAAAAAAACAAAATCAGAATCAACCCTATACCAGAATTTTGCAAGAAAGTAAAGAAATACAACCAAACTAATTCCAAAAATTTTGCAAAAATGGTGCACCAATTTCAAACTAAATCAAGAAATAGAACCAAAAAAGCAAAATCAGAATCAACCCTAAACCAGAATTTTTCTAAATTAAAACAGAACAAAAATTTCAAAATTAAAAAAGCAAAATCAGAATCAACCCTAAACAAGAATTTCCCTAAATCAAAACAGAACAAAAATTTCAAAATTAAAAAAGCAAAATCAGAATCAATAAATTAAAATCAATAAAAAGACTAAACCAGAATTAATAAAAATAGAATCGGAACAAAAAAAACTACTTGAGACTTAGGCTCTATTGCAGAGGACGACGGAGATGCAGGATGGTGAGACGGCAGCGACGACGAACCAAAGACCAGAGAGACTGGACAGATCAATGACGAACGAGAGACGGACGATGAACGGCGGTTGCTTTGACTGCGTCTGGTGCATGCTGCTGCGGTTCGTCGAAGAAGACAGCAGCTGTTGGTTCGTGGAGGTGACGGCTGCTGGAGAGGTGGTGTGGGAGCTCTCGAGGCTGAGGTAGAAAGAGAAGCGCTACAAGCTACGAGGAAGAGAGAGGAAGAGAAAAGAGCCACGCCGCTGCGATGGTGCTGTCCGGCGGTGTCGATGGCAGAGAAGAAGAAGGAAGAGCTTCCGCTGAGATTCGGCGCTACAGAGGTTGAGATAGAGGGCTCGAGGGGGTTAGGATTTCTGCTAGGGATCGCTATTGGCTGCGGCTGGTTTAGGAGGGAGGCTGCTTTTATAGCAGGGTTTTTAATAACACCAGTTCGGTTTGGTTCGGTTCAGGTTTTCCTACCAAAACCAAAAATCGAACCGAACCGCAAAAAAACTGCACAAATTATTTTTTTTCGGTTTTTCGGTTTTCGGTTTGTTCGGTTATCGGTTTTTTTGGTTCGGTTGATCGGTTTTGTTCGGATTAGATCGGTTTTGAACACCCCTAGAATGCATAAGGCATTACTAAATGCCACGGTTTCATAGTCATGGGCCACGCTTTTAAAAGCGTGGCCTAAGGCTCGAAAGCGTGCTCAACTTCAAAGTGTGCCCAAAATCCTTCTTTTCTTCTTTTATTTGTGCTATTTTACTTCTTTTTCTTCTTATTTCCTACAAAGTTTATAAAATCAAAAGATCAAGGAAATCTACCATTTAAACACAAAAGAATGCAGTATTTAAGCACTAGTTATAAATTTCTTGTATGAAAAAGCATAGAAAAACATGACATGATGACATGTCATCACAACACCAAACTTTAACCTTGCTTATCCCTAAGCAAGAAAAGAATCATGCAATAAAGATTGACAATCCAAGGAAAGAAGAATAACAACTCAATGTTCATGGTTGGCTAGTTTTCTATGCATGCCACAACACAAAAGAAATGTAAATGATTGATGCTTCTATCCAGCTCAATTTATGAAATCTTTTTCTTATATTTCTTCCTTGAAACAAGCTTTTGATTTTCTTATTAGCTTCTCCTTTTGGGTGCTTTGCCCCATGAGTTGATAACAAAACTAAGACTCTAAATGCTTTGTTTTCAATTATTACCACTTGATACATAAGTACCACAAGAATTTAATTAGAGGACTTCATTAAGCTCATTTGTTTCTTTTCTTGACTCTCTAATCATTGATACTCAGAGCCTTGAGCTTTGAGGGAGTGCTTTTCGCACTTTGAGCCTAACCTTGACTTCTAAGTGTTTTGTTTTCAAGCTTTTTGCTTGATACATAAACACCACAAGTACTTAACAATGAATTTGTCATTGGTACTCAGAGCCTTCAGCTTTCTCATTCTTTCCCTTTTTCTTTTTTTGCCTTAATTTGCAATTGCTTCTTCAAGGTTTTCATGATTTCAAAAGATTTCATAAAATGTCCTAGATGAAAACTTCAATTAAATAAAGTCTAATACAATTGAGCAACAATTAACCATACTAGCTTTCCAAAACTTTTATTCACATGCTAATTTCTTCTTTAATTCCTTGTTTGTTTATGATCATGATACTTTACTGCTTTGAACTTTACAAAACTCAAGTTGGTAGTTATAATTGTATGGAAACATGTTACAAATCAAGATGCAGGCTATGCTTATTCATACACACATGTAAACAGAGAAGATGAAGACAATCATGCAATTTAAAGTGCTGGAAACAAAGGAGAGGAAAATGAACTTTACAACCTTGTAATTCATCTTCTCTACTGTTGTCATTTTCCTTCTATTCTTCCTTCTTCCCATACCAATACTCAGAATGATTGCTCATCCTCAAGAAACAACTAGAACAATGGCTATGGGGCTAAGATGGATCATGAATATCTTACACAATGAAATGTTAGCAGTACATGTGTTTCAAGAAAGCAAATTTAGAGATAACAATCAAAGCACAAGAGACAGAGACATTGTGATTGCAAACATAAGAGGGTGTACATGATACATTGCATAGAGAAAATAAGTGGCACACCAAACTTAGTATGACACTTTCACTTGGAATTGATGCAAGTATCTAGTAAAGATTGGAACCAAATTTTGTTGCATAGCAACACCAAACTTAGAATGCAATCATATGTCAATTTATTTGAATTAAAACTAAGCAAATGAAACTGTTATATGTTAAGTACAATCACCAAGCCAAGAATATGTCATGAATAAGGATCTCTTGGTGATGTATTAACAAAAATAGTTAATGGAAGAAAGCATTAAAAACAAGAAAATGACTAAAACAAAGAGAAAACTAAAATTGTCTAACTAAAAGAAAGATAACACTGCAAGGTATTATGATTATGCAGACAAGTGGTGTTGCTGAATGAATTGCATAAAAAAAATAAATGGCACACCAAACTTAGAATCTTTGTGTGACACTTTCAAATTTATGATTTGATGCAATCATTCAGAAGGATTGAAAACAAATTGTTGCAGGGCAACACCAAACTTAGAATGTAACCATATGCCAATTTATTGAAATTTAAACAAAGCAAAGAAATGTTACCTACGGTTGACATGTTCTTCACTTTGTTCCTCTTCTACTAGTTTGTTAAGAGGAATGACCTCAAAGGGGGAGAAGATTCAGCTAGTGTCCCTTGTCTTGGCCTCTCCTCAACAAGCTTCCTTTTGTTGTTTGCTGAATTTAACTTGCTTACTGGATCAGGGGGAGCATTGTGTGCAGTTGACCTTTTCTTGAATGCTGTCCTTGATATCTTGGTCACAATCCTCTTCTTGGTGCTCTTGTTAGTTGCCTTCACTTCTTGGAGGTTAAGAGTTGCTGGTTGTGTGATTGTTAGAGTGTTTTCTTCATCAAGAGCCTTTTGAATTGGTGGTTCAATGAGCCCTTCATCTATGTACTTCTCTGCTTCAATTGAATGTGAATTTCTTTTATTGTCTTCCTCCATTTCTTTTTTATGGCTTTCCATTAAGTCCTTTGGGAGGGAATCTTCATGTTCTATTCTCACTTTAATTAGCTTTTGTAAATGTAAAATCCTTGGCTCATGTTCCTCATCCTTCATTGTAATTTCACTTGACACAGGGACCTTTTGTTCTTGTGTTTCCACTTCCTCCCTTGCACTCAACATTTGACTTAATAGCACTTCCATGTTTTTGAGAGAGTTCTCTTGGTCATTCCAGGACCTCTGTGCTTCCCTTTCATATCTTTCAAGCATGGTTTCAAGCCTTGAAAGGCTTTGGTTCATGGAAGTTTGTGTGGACTGTGAGTTTTGGAAGAAAATTTTTGTCAAGGGATAGTTAAGTGATGAAGAATTTTCAGATGAAAAACTGGGAGGTGGGGTTTGACAGCTTTCCATGAATAAATTGATGATTTGCTCAAGTGATGATAGCTCTTGATAAGTGGAGTATGAATTGTCAAATGCTTTCTGATTTTGATTCTCCCAAGCACAACTTGAAGAATTGTTGAATTCATCACAGTATGAATCATCATGTGTCATTGGGGAATAATTTTCCATGTATGCATTGACAGCACAATCAAATGATGATGTTCCTTGATGAACAGAAGATAAAATATTGAAATTCCCTTCCCAGCCATAATTTATGTCAGTATCATAGCAATATGAGTCACTTTGTGGCTCTGGAAAATAGTTTATTTCACTTGATTGTTTATACTCTTGTTGATATGCCCAGCTACCATGAGGATAATGACATAAATCATTTTGTGGTTCTGGACAAAATCTCATGTGATTTTCTGGATCATTTATCATTTCTTGGCGATACTCCCAGCCACCATTAGAATAATGACTTGCATCATTTTGTGGTGGAGGAAAATATCCCATATGATTCTCTTGCTAATCTTATGTCTCTGAAGCAAATCTCCATAGATTGGATGCTCAGAATTTGTATTTTCTTGGTGATATTTCCAGCCACCATTAGAGATTACTGATGGTGGGTAATATCCCATAAAATTTGTTCGATCATAAGATGAGTTGAACTCTATTTGAATTTTGGAAAACACAACACCAAGGAAAATTGAAATTCATGTCTCAGAGAAGAATTTCTTAGTGAGGCAATAACTCAAACACCTTGGTTTCAATCTAAAATAGAAAACAAAAATAAAGAAAATGCTTGATCTAGACTTCTCACCCACTTAATCATTGTTAATCAAAATCAATCCCCGGCAACGGCGCCAAAAACTTAATGGGTTGAAATGGAATTTCCAACACTAAAACTCACCGGCAAGTGTACCGGGTCGCATCAAGTAGTAATAACTCACTTAGAGTGAGGTCGATCTCACAGGGATTGATGGATCAAGCAACTTTAGTGGGTGATTAGTTTAGTCAAGCTAACATTGGTGAATTAGATGAAATTTGAAGCAGCAAAAAGTAAATGGCAAGGAATTTAAATTGCAGAAAGTAAAGTGACTGACTCTTAAAGAGCAAGAAATGTAAATTGACAGAATCTTAAATGACAAGAAATGTAAATTGCATGAAATGTAAAGGGGGCTGGGTGCTGGAAATTAAAGAAAGCAATAGATCGATCTCAGAATAATTACAGAAAATTAAATTACAGAAAGAGTAAATCAGATCACAAGAAACTCAAGTGTGAAGTGCAGAGGAATTAAATTGCATAAAAGTAAATTGAGATCAATGGAACAGAGAATTGAGGTGTAGGAAATTTAAATTGCTTAGAATTGTAAATCAAGCCCACATTAAACTCATGCAAATTTTCAGAAAGGAAAACTTGCAGCAGAAGGAGAATAAAACAAAAAAGAAAAGAAACCCAAATGTGATTTTCAATTCTCAAATTCAACAAGGAAAATGTAAAAGAGAGTTCTCTATTCTACTCTACTCCTAATGCTCTCTAGCAGAGCCAGCCTCCCTACCAAAATGAAATTGATACCTTTATATAGGCTTTACAAAAATAAAAATGAAATTAAAATTAAAAATAAATTACAATTAAATGAAATTCCTAATCTAATTATCTCTTGTGCCTTTGAGTGATGATAATGGGCTTTGCTTGCTTTGGATTTGAAGAAGAGTGGATTGATTTGGATTTGGACTTTTCAAATTGGTGAACAATTGGATCCAAATTGACTTTTGATTGAAAATGTGAACCAAGGCCACCTCCAGTGGAGCGCTCGGTTAAGTGAGCAAACGTAGCGCTCACTGGCTTTGTCCCAGGCTTCGAACTACGGTAATTTCATTTTGGCCAATTCCCTTTGTGAACATTGTAGCGCTCAGTTAAGGGAATTAACGCAGCACCCCTTTGTGTGGAGAGAGCTCCCACCTTCGATCCCTCCTGGTTGCATTGTGTGGGCAATTATTTTGTGCCAAGCATTTAGTGAAGTAGCGCTCAGTTAAGTAAAGGAACTGAGCGCCCTTGCCTTCCTTGTGTAGCGCTTCCTCCTTGTTCCCTAGGTGGTTGGTTCGAATCCTGGTGGCCTCATTACTTGGTGGCATGCCCTGTTTTTGTTTTGCTGAGGCCCACGAAAAAGGCAACTAAGTTAACATAGCGCCTTGCTTTCTTTGATTCCTTGTATGAGCGCTCCGTTACATCTTCAAACGTAGCTCTCCCTTGGATGAACGCTGCTCCTTGCTTGAGCTCTCATTCCATCCATTAAATAATGATGCCAATGCATGCATGGTTCATGATGATATAATTAAATTAAATGCATGCTTTACTTTAACGCCTTGGCATTGATTAAATAATGCATTCATTTCCAATTAGCACTAATGATTAAATGTTTTATGCATGCATGGCCGTGGCATTTATTTAATGAATTAAGCCAATGATACTAGTATGACTAAGCCAATGATACATGCACGGCTTTCATGACATTACTAATACCACATGCTTTCATTTACTGAACATATAAGCCAATGAATATATAATGCCAATTTTACTTAGTAATGCGTAAAGCTTGATTGGCAAAATGCATGCATGCTTTAATGAATACATAAGGCATTACTAAATGCCACGGTTTCATGGTCATGGGCCACGCTTTTAAAAGCGAGGTCTAAGTCTCCAAAGCGTGCTCAACTTCAAAGTGTACCCAAAATCCTTCTTTTCTTCTTTTATTTGTGCTATTTTGCTTCTTTTTCTTCTTATTTCCTACAAAGTTTATAAAATCAAAAGATCAAGAAAATCTACCATTTAAACACAAAAGAATGCAATATTTAAGCACTAGTTATAAATTTCTTGTATGAAAAAGTATAGAAAAACATGACATGATGACATGTCATTAGCACCAGAAAGAGTCACGGTTGGTTAAACAAGCATGAGGAATGCTAGTCAAATTTTTTGTTTTAAATATTAATTATTCTCTTGCCGCCACTTGTTAGTACTTACTTCTTTTGTCTTGTTATGATGGTTAGGTAAGCAAAGAACTATTTAATGAAAGGGACAAGACAAGGAAGGGTAAAGCTAGCATGAAGACAAAAGTAGATCACATGGCTTGGAAGGTGATTCTGCACATCCTTGGAAGAAGCCCTTCGAAGACCAAAGAGATATGCTTAATGAAGAGGCAACTTTTGTCTTCATTCAACCTTGCATGCACACCCTTCATTCATCACTTGTCCCAAAGAATCCTAGCCATCCATTCTTCATTAAAGCTTACTATAAATGGCCTCACTTGAACCGTGCATGTGAACTAAAGTTTCACACTTCTTGTACTCCAGAAATTCAACTCTTGTATTCTATAAAACCAAAGCCCAATAACCGTGTTCTTTGTGCAACAAAGCATCCTTTCTCACTTGCTTCCATAATACTACCTTATCTTCAAACACTTTTCCACCGAGAGTGTATCACACCAACCTCCCATCTTCATAAGCCTTCAACCCCAACTCGGGTATTCATCAGGAAAGTATGGCATCTTCTTCAAGTTCCAAAAGAAGGAAAGGGAAGGAACCTATTACTAAGGAAGCTGAAAATGACTATGATCAATAGAAGTTCAGATCATGGTATCACCAAATGCAACTTGGGTGGATGAATGATAAAAAGATATATCCAGAAGTCCCTTTCCAGTTACCTAAGGATGGATGCTCAGAAATAAAAGCCAAGATCAAAAAGAGAAAGTGGGAAGAGCTAACCTCACTAATCACCAGGATTAATGCAAACATCATAAGGGAGTTCTACGCTAACACTGCAAGGTTGGATATGACCGAAGCCCCAACGTACAAGAGTTATGTACGAGGTGTGGAAGTAGACTTTAGTCTGAAGACCATTATGAAGGTCTTAGGACTAAGGCCAGCAAATTTTGATGAGCCTGGGTACCAAGAAAGAGTGAATGAGAAGCCAGATTATGATGAAATCTCTAGTGATATCTATGTGTTTAATGCTGACTGGGAGAGGGAAAATCAAGGAGGGCACAAGTTCTTGAAAAGAGAAGATCTCAACCCTAAAGCAAAAGGTTGGTATGAGCTGATAAAAAGGTCAATCTTGAATACAGTGAACACTTCAGAAGTTAACAAGAAAAGGGCTATCATGCTCCACTGTATAATGCTGGGAGGAGAGATAAAAGTTCACGAGATCATTGCAAATGATATTCAAAAGGTTGTAGAGAAAAATTCTGTAGAAGCTTGGCTCCATTACCCAAGCACCATTATGAGGTTATTCATGAATGCCAGAGTGCCAATAGAGGATGCAAACCCAACATGGCTGCATCCAGGCATGCCTATGACCCTCGAAAGGATGATGAATGTCATAGAGGCACAAAAAAGTAGAAGACCCCAAAGGAGGTGAAGGAGAGAAGAACTGATAAACCCCATTTGTAGGATTTATCTTGTGGTTGATTTAGGGGATTTTACAACCTTTTACCCACATTTATTAAATGAAATAGCATGGTTTCATGATTGTCTCCCAATTTGTGCTTAAGTGTGAAAACATGCTTTCTAGGTCCTTAATTGTTGATTTTAATTCACCTTTGATTCCACTAGATGCCTTGACGTATTTGCTAGTGATTTCAGGATTGAAAAGGGCTAAAAATGGATCAAAGGAATGGAGAGAAAAGCATGCAAAGTGGAGAAATCATGAAAAGCCAAAGATTTGGAAAAAGCCTATGGACGTGCGCGCATACTATGCGCCTACGCGCGGATTACGAAATTCTCCAGGGACGCGTACGCACGCTGTGCGCGTACACGCCAAGGGCCGCACGTGATTTTTAAAGAAGAACTCGTGCCTGGCGATTTTGGAGGGTTTCTGGCCCCATTTGGAGCTGAGTTTTTGGTGGGAAAAGCTTTAAAAGACCAAGGATTGAAGGGGAACACATCATTCACTCATTTTCACTCATTCACACACATTAGGATTAGTTTAGAGTTAGTTTCTAGAGAGAGAAGCTCTCACTTCTCTCTAGGATCACGAGTAGGTTTTAGATCTAGATTAGGAATTCTTAGATCTAGGTTAATTTCATGCTTTGATTTACTTTTCTCTTTGTAATTCTTCTCCTTCTACCTTTCCTCTCTCTAGTTTTGCTTTTAATTCTTGTAATCCTTTACTTTTATGTTGATGCATTTTTGTTCTTCTATTTTTCTTTGATGCAATTTATGATTCATGTTCCTTCATTGTTCATTTGATTTGTTGTTGTTTAATTCCTTGTAATTGAGTAGTGTAGATTTACTTTCCATGCAATTTTACTATGCTTTCCTTTTATGCCTTCCAAGTGTTTGATAAAATGCTTGGTTATATTTTAGAGTAGAATTTTATGCTCTTGGCTTGGGAAGGTAACTTAGGAACTCTTGAGTTGCTAATGTCCAAGTGATTGACGATTGGGAGCCATTAACGCTAGATCTCACTAATTGATTTGGTGGAGAACTAGGACTTATGGTCTTGGATTGACATAGCTCACTTGACTTTCCTTTATTAGTTAGAGGATGACTTAGTGGGGTTGATCCTTGCCAATTCTCATGTTGTGGTTAGTGATTAGGATAGTGATCCTTGACCACCAAACCTTGCCAAGACCTTTTTAGTTGTTAGTTTATTTTCATTGCCATTTACATTTCATGTCTCTTATCCCAAAAACCCCAAAACATAACTCATAACCAATAACAAGACACTTTATTGTAATTCCTAGGGAGAACGACCCGAGGTTAAATACTTCGGTTTATAAATTTAGGGGTTTGTTACTCGTGACAAACAAATTTTTGTATGAAAGGACTATTGTTGGTTTAGAAACTATACTTGCAATGAGCTTTCATTTGTGAATTCTAAACCGTCAAAAGTCCAATCATCAAAATATTGTTAGTGGTATCCAAATCAATTAGCAACTTCTAATTATCAATCAACAAAGGATTTAAATAACTCAAGCGTCACTAATTACTCCACCTAAGCCAAGAGGGATAAAATTCTATACTAAAATCCAACCAAGCATTTCATCAAACACATGGGAGGCACAAAAGAAAAGCATAGTAAATTGATAACATGAATAGAATCTAACAACAATTGAACGTAAGGAATTAACAACATCAATTGAAGAAAATAAGATCTACATGAATTACCTCAAATTGAATTAAAAGCAAATAGGAGAAGAAAGAGTGCATCAACAACAAAGTAAGCAATCACAAGAATGAAATACAAAATTAGAGAAAGGAAGAGTAGAGGAACAAGAAATTGTGAAGGAAAAATAAATCAAGGCATGAATTAAATCTAGATCTAAGAACTAAACCTAATCATAATTCTAATCCTAGAGAGAATTGATGATTAGACTTTTGACAGTTTAGAATTCACAAATGAAAGCTCGTTGCAAGTATAGTTTCTAAACCAACAATAGTCCTTTCATACAAAAATTTGCTTGTCACGAGTAACAAACCCCTAAATTTATAAACCGAAGTATTTAACCTCGGGTCGTTCTCCCTAGGAATTACAATAAAGTGTCTTGTTATTGGTTATGAGTTATGTTTTGGGGTTTTTGGGATAAGAGACATGAAATGTAAATGGCAATGAAAATAAACTAACAACTAAAAAGGTCTTGGCAATGTTTGGTGGTCAAGGATCTCTATCCTAATCACTAACCACAACATGAGAATTGGCAAGGATCAACCCCACTAAGTCATCCTCTAACTAATAAAGGAAAGTCAAGTGAGCTATGTCAATCCAAGACTATAAGTCCTAGTTCTCCACCAAATCAATTAGTGAGATCTAGCGTTAATGGCTCCCAATCGTCAATCACTTGGACATTAGCAACTCAAGAATTCCTAAGTTACCTTCCCAAGCCAAGAGCATAAAATTCTACTCTAAAATCCAATCACACATTTTATCAAACACTTGGAAGGCATAAAAGGAAAGCATAGTATAATTGCATGGAAAGTAAATCTACACTACTCAATTGCAAGGAATTAAATTACAACAAATCAAATAAACAATAAAGGAACTTGAATCATAAATTGCATCAAAGGAAAATGGAAGAACAAAAATGCATCAACATAAAAGTAAAGGATTACAAGAATTAAAAGCAAAACTAGAGAGAGGAAAGGTAGAAGGAGAAGAATTACAAAGAGAAAAGTAAATCAAAGCATGAAATTAACCTAGATCTAAGAATTCCTAATCTAGATCTAAAACCTACTCGTAATCCTAGAGAGAAGTGAGATCTTCTCTCTCTATAAACTAACTCTAAACTAATCCTAATTTGTGTGAATGAGTGAAAATGAGTGAATGATGTGTTCCCCTTCAATCCTTGGTCTTTTAAAGCTTTTCCCGCCAAAAACTTAGCTCCACATGGGGCCAGAAACACTCCAAAATCGCCAGGCATGAGTTCTTCTTTAAAAATCACGTGCAGCCCTCAGCGCGTACGCGCACAGTGCACGTACGCGTCCCTGGAGAATTTCGCAATCAGCGCGTAGGCGCATAGTGTATGCGCACATCCATGGGCTTTTCCCAAATCTTTGGCTTTTCATGATTTCTCCACTTTGCATGCTTTCCTCTCCATTCCTTTGATCCATTCTTAGCCCTTTTCAATCCTGAAATTACTACCAAACACATCAAGGCATCTAATGGAATCAAAGGTGAATTAAAATCAACAATTAAGGACCTAGAAAGTATAATTTCACACACTTAAGCACAAATTGGGAGACAATCTTGAAACCATGCTATTTCATTGAATAAATGTGGGTAAAAGGTTGTAAAATCCCCTAAATCAATCACAAGATAAATCTTACAAATGGGGTTTATCAAGAATCACGGGAGGAAGAAGAACAACAAGAAGAACAAGAAGAGGAGCAACAATTCCAACCACAAAACAACATGGACATGGGGCTGATGCAAGAAGCAATTGAAAGGCTATCCGAACAGTACATGAGAGTTCAAGAGAAGCAAGAAGAATTCCATTCACAGTACATGAGAGCTCAACAAAGACAAGAGGAGCTTCAGTTGAGAATGATGAGTCAACAGAGGAATTATGAGTCAACATCTTTAGTTATGCAAAGAGAACAAGCTTTACAATTTCAAGAATCTTTCAACCAGCTGGCCCAACTTCAAGTTGATAACATGAGAGCTTTCAAGGAGTTCACGACCCTTCAGAATGCAAGATATGGAGTTCAAGCTGATTATAACATAAATGGCCAAATTAAGCTCAACTACATTGCGGAACATCTATATAGTATGGACCCAACATTTCCAATTTATAATCAATACTTCAAGTAAAGGAGTGACATAGAAATAGACAAAGCAATACGCCTTAAAAATAGAGTGGAAGAGACATTGAAGAAAGCTGGATTCTGGACAAAGCTAAAAGGAAAAGGCAAGGGAGAAACTAGTAAGTAAGCAAGCGAGAAGAAGAAGAAAGGCAAACAAGATAAAAAATGAAAGGTGGACTTGCTCCTTGGTTATTCCATTCAATAAAGAAAGAACATGTTTGTTTTAGTTGATAGCAACTTTTAGTTTAAGTCATTTTGCATTCCATGTGTTTAATTATGCAATAAGTATGCTAGCCTAGGTGTGTGTGCTTTCACTTTCACCAGTTTAGATGCTTGTCTTATCCCCTGAGTCTTTTCAATTTAAATAAAAGAAACGTTTGAACAAGAAGTGGATTAGTTCCTTTTTAGCAAGAAGTGAAATAACAGTAAGTGGTGGTATATATGTTTGATTGAGTAGTAGCTCCCTTATAATGAATAAAAGGATAGATCGTTCCCCTTTTAGTGTAAACTAACATGCTGTCTATGAATCTTAGTAAATAAAAGTCCTTGGATGAAAGAAAAACAAATAAAAAGAAAGAAAAAGAAAAGCCAAAAGTGGCAACAAAAACAGAAGTAAGCAAAAGAATAAGGCTAGACACCAATAGCTTGGACCTTAGGACATATGCCTGTGGTGTATTTATACTAGGATCTGCTTGGATGATTAGGTTTTATCGAGTGCTTTAACACTTGGTAACTTGGGTTAACTAACCCGGGATTATCGACCAAAATTCTATTATCAAGAGCAACCTAGTTACAAGGCATTTAGTAACCCAAAGAGGTGCTGGGCACCAATGTCTTAAGAGGAATTGTGAGCCAAGTGTCTGTAGTGAATATGTGTTGAATACAAATAAGCTAAGAAATTACTACAACACATGACACTGAGCAAAAGTTTACAGAAAAAGAAAATAAAGAAAGAGCAATTACCAAGGATGAGTGAATAATAAGAGGTCATAGCAGTGTGTTAATTGATGCTTAAAGGAGACAGTCTATGCCTAAAGATCAATAAGAAGTGAGCTGCAACATTTTCTGCATAAAACCCATGAACTAATGATAATCACTTGCTGATATGAACATCACTCTTTGTTTCATTCTTTCTTCTTAATAATTCAGTACTTGTTTAGGGACAAGCAAGATTTAAGTTTGGTGTTGTGATGCCATGGCATCTTAGGCTAGTTTTACTATCCTTTTTCTTTGTTTTTGATAGGTTTTATGCATTTTTTGAGCAATAAGTAAGCAATTAGGTTAGAAATTCATGTATGCCAAGATTCATTTAACCATGATTAATTTGATGCAATTTCATGAGAATTATGCTATAGTTACTTGTATGCTAAGAATGATGAGAATTCTCATGACTTCAGCAAGGCTTTGATGCATGTATTGGTTGATGATAGGTGAAAGAAAGCATGGAGGAAGGTTTAAGAAGGAGCCTGGAAAAGATGAAGAAGAAGCAACGTTGGTGGCAAAATTGGACCACCAACGTTGCCTCAAACATTGAAAGGGAGGCAGAGCAATTGTCTGCATAATTGTTGATGCTCACGTTGGAGGGAGCATTGGACATCCAACGTTAACCCCAACGTTGTGAACAAATGAGCTTTCTGGAAATTTTGAAAAAACTATAGCGACGCGCACGTGCACTGTACGCATACGCGTGGATTGGAAATTCTGGCAATCCACGCGAACGCGTGGGTGACGCGTATGCGTGGATGGGTGACGTTGGACCCCAAACGCTACCTCCAACGTTGAAGGCCAACGTGGGCAATGGTGAACTCCAAAATCTGAATTTGAAAACGCACAACGACGCGTACGCATCCATGGCGCGTACGCTTAGGCCTAGTTTTTGAGAATCCACACGCACGTGTGGAGTACGCGCACGCGTGGATATGCCAACGTTGGAGGGGACGTTGGAGGACCAACGCGGAGGCCAACGATCCCTTGCATGATTTTAAAACTGGAAAATGAAATTTTTGCATCCACGTGCACGCGTGCAGCACGCGCACGCGTGGATGAGCATTTTTAACCCTTGTGCTCAAACGCGCAAAGCACGCGTACGCATGGGTAGCAGAACGTTGGCCCCCAACGTTGAGTCAAACGCCAATGACAGTAAATTCATCTGGTTTTATTGAAAGGCATTTGAGTCAACGTTGGCCCTCAAACGTTGACTCCAACTTGAGCACCAGAACTCTGCAATTCAAACAGATCTCTTCTCAACAGTAAGGGAAACCAATTGGAGCCATTTCAACCCAATTCCATCAAGGCCAAAAGCCCAATTCAGAGATTGAAGATCAATGGAAGAAAGTGTATAAATAGCTTAGAATTTAAGTTATGGGGACTTTTCTTTTTTAGTTTTTAAGCTCACTGTTACTTGACTGCACTTTTCATTTTTCTATTGAATTTTGTAAAGACCCAATTTTCAGTACGCCTAGGACATACCAGAAACTGAGTGCTACCAATTTGTCATCCTAATTATTATCTATTATTTATTATATGAGCCTGATTCGTTGTTAGAAGCGTAGTTAGTTAGCGAGGTACTTTTTTTTTGAAAAAATTTGGATTAATAAACAAAATCATTTATAATCAATTCACAAATAATAACAGATAAAGTAGTTATAAACAACCACACATAAATGCATCATAAGTAGTTGACAACATTCGGTGATTCAGCCTTTATTAAAATATAGACTGTTAGTTAAAACACCCCTAGATATAGCTAAATAATATCTATATACATATATATACATATAACATCCCAGGTCCTGACCTGTTCAAGAGGTCCCTAAGCTGGCACCTAGGCTAGCCTAGACTCTATACTCACCTAGTCCCTCTAAACTACTAAAGCGAGGGAAAGTACGTTCTAGGTCTTCAAAACTCAAATCAGGTGGAATATCACCAAAAGGTAGAACATCATCTGCTACTCCTCTGCACGATCAGATATTGCCATAGGACGTCTCTCTGGTACCTCATCAAGTAGCCACACAACAGGAGTCTCATACACAGGATTTAAGTTAAAGTTCGCATACAAACGGGGTGCAGACATTGGATGGTCTCACAGTATATACATATAAACAGAGAATGGGATTCACCCTAGACTCAGAAGACTACCTAGAGCAGAATCCTTTTTGCAAACTGTCGTCAGCGAACTACAGAAAGGAACTCTTACTTCCATCTGAAGGGGGAAGGGAGAGAGAAGGGGTAAGAACTGGGGAGTTCTTAGTAGGGTCGGGGTTATTAGTTAAGTTCATTAATTATATGTTATTTTGCAAACGAATGGCAAAATACAGAAAGCAGTAAATAGAAGATGAAGATAAATAGAGGAAATAGAGAAATAGAAAACAGAACACAAACAGAAGGATACAAGAAAATACAAAACAGACACAAAGAATAGAATACAACAAGAAAAGCATACATTCATACCACAATCATAACAAAGGAAATGCACAACCAAGTATGATGCATGTCTAGCCCTAGCGCAGGTAATGAGCTCATCTGTCGGTTTCTACCCGCTCCCGACGTAACCCGAAGCAGCTGAAACAGGTATGGTTTTCCAGTCAGCATAGGTACAGTTCTCACTAACCGACGTATGCGTCATATCCTCTGTAAGCAAACTCTGCCTTACAGGTGGCGGCATTCCAGCCGTATATGAAATCATAATCTCTGTAAGCAATCCTTGCCTTACATGTGCGGCATTCTAGCCGTGTATGAATTAATATCCTCTGCAAGTGATCCCAGGTTATCAGTTGCAGGTACAGCTCTCAATAGCTGTGTAACACTGGAAAACGTTCTATGGTCGTACCACTATCTATCTGACTGCCTTCACGCAGCATATCATTACATAATCATTTTCATTATCATCATTCATCATCATCCTCATTATTCATCATCATTTTCACATTCTTATGCAGTACCTCTTTCTTTCTCTGTTCAATCATACTGTACAAACTTTACATCTTTCACTTTTACAATATCCTGGCTCAAACTATTTCTCTTTATCATATTATTCTTTTCTCTTTGTATCTCTTTACTTTACTCTGGTTACTCTATGCGTTGTGTTACTTTATTCTGCTTTGATTTCTCTGTTTAACATGTGTATTTAAAGCTTATGTAAATTTTGGTATGAATAGTTAGCCTGTCCCAGGTGTAGGTTCATTAAGTCTATACTGAAACAGTTTAACTTTTCATATAACACCTAACCCTAGTCACAACTCAAGTACTAACTAAGTTGCCCTAGTTCGTTCACTAGTCTCTGTCTGTTTTTCTGTCATTAAAATTTTAAAGACTTTTTCTTTGGTTTTTATCTTTTCTTTA
The DNA here is from genome assembly GCF_003086295.3 of Arachis hypogaea. Lineage (NCBI taxonomy): Eukaryota > Viridiplantae > Streptophyta > Magnoliopsida > Fabales > Fabaceae > Arachis > Arachis hypogaea. The sequence continues at coordinate 65,923,819 of NC_092055.1, forward strand.
ACTTTTTATCTTTTCTTTATCTTTGCCTCACTATCATGTTATTACCACTCCCTAAGTGTTTTATGAAGGTAATTATGAGATTCTGCACTTAAAGTTGTCTTTCTAAAGCTTTTACAGAAAATTGCCTTTTCCGTATTATTTTATTATTTTTATTAAAATATTATTTTTAATTAAATATTATTATTTAATATTTTATTATTATTTATTATTTTATTACTAAATTTTCGAAAATTAACTTACCTTTTACTTTTAACCTTTAAAATTCACTTTTTACCACTCGTAACTTTTAATATTTCCACTTTTACCATATAACCCCTTAAACACCAAAAATTTTACTTCCTTGCCCTTTCTAAGATCTAAAAGGTGTTCTTCAATGTTCTTCACCAGACTCAAAGTGTTCTTCATGTTCTTCGTATATTCTTCAAATTCTTTCTCTGTTTTTACCCATTTTTCAGTCTTTTCAGCAACCGATTTTTACCAAAATTCATAATAAATTCCCAGCCACTAAAACCCCATTTTTTCCACATGATTTCAACACAAATTGAACCTCAGTTTAAGGATTAGGGTTCGTTTTTCCAGCTGCACTCAAGAACAATATTCATAGCTTAAATATCATCAAATTTCATCAAAATTTCAACAAACTTTCACCAAGAATAACTCATATAAGCAATCAATTTCAAGTATAACCAAACCATATCATAATCACACATCTCAAACACAATCAATCAAGATTAAATTCGTCACACCCTACCTGGTTTTGCTGCTCCTAATTCAGTTAGACTTTCAGGTGGTCCTTTAGCACTTTTTCCTCCTAAATCACATCAAGAACAACTTTAAATCAAAAAACCTCAACTAACCAAATCTTCCTCAGCATGTTAGCAAGTGATTTATAACCTTATACTTACTTGAAAGTCACATTTCTTGGCCCTCAAGTCAAGCTAAGCATGATTCCTAAAGAAGAACATCAAGAAAACACATGTTTAAGCATGTTTCCTTGAAAACCGAATTGAAAGGGGAAAGGAACAGCCATCTCACCTTATTTCCAGCCTTGATAAGTTACATGGTTATGTAGAGGAAGAAGAAAGGATCATTTTGGTGAAATCGGAGTTTTGATTTGAGTTTTGGTTCAGAAGAAATCAACCTTTGAAGACTAAGTGTTCATGAAGTTTTCTCTCTTTTCTCTCCTTTCAATTTCGGCCAAAGGGAGTAAATGACCAGACTTCGAGTGTCTTGGGGGTGTAAGGTGAGTTGTGATTGGTTGACTTGGAGGTGGGTTAAAATAATATTAAAATATCTCAGATATATGACTACTGAAACTAGATGTATCAGAACACTTGTAAAAATATATCTAAAAATTATTTTCTGAGCTACTAGCATAAATGACACTAGTAACATATTTATTATGAGAATAAAACATGTATAATGAGGCCTTAGAATTGCTAAAGTCATCAGAGAGTGCTGGTGCTAAGCTGCACCAGTAAACTGTGAACCCGGTTAAACCGATTTTCTGTTTTTAACTAAAACAGACCAGGTATCCTTATAATATCATTCAAGCATCTTCTAATACTAATGTAACGATAATATTATACTATTATCTCTCTTCTCTCATGAGTCAAGTTCGGTTCGTCAAACTGAGACTATTTACGAAAACTAGAATCAGAACTCCTAACCGATACGGTTCAAAAACTAGGTTCTTCGCGATTGCGTTGTCGGGCTTGTCTCAACTAAGGTCCTGAGTTAAAGATAATATAATGACAATGAGGATTGAGATGCTTGATGATACAGAAGAGGTATTCCCTTTACTTATCTTTCGGAGAAATCCGTGTCTTCAGAAATGATTTCGCGTACTCGAAAATTAGGGTTGTTACATTCTACCCTCCTAAAAGGAAATTTTGCCCTCAAAATTTCAGCCACGTGCAAGAATCCTTCTTCAAGCGGTCTATTTCCTTCAAGCCATCCTAACGAAGAGATCGCTTCGTTCCTTACAGCATCCAAATCTCACACAGCCATAGCCATGAAGATCATAACAACAATGAAGATAGATGTGGCTCACATCGATTCGTCGTTAGGAGCTCGATTTAACTATGCCTATTCACAGTCGTTGAGGTCTTATCCGTACCAAACAATCAATATTAAGGTGATAAGTCTTAATATCTCATGTTAAGCACGAACATTCCCAAAATGAGCACTCATAGACATTCATGCCCAATGTATATTAAAGATACCCTAACAGCATGAGACACACAAGCAGAGTATGCAGAAAAGCATAGTCAGTCCATTCCCCAGGCTCTATTGGGAACGAACTGCTCTGATACCAAATTGTAACGACCCAAATTTTCAGTACGCCTAGGACATACCAGAAACTGAGTGCTACCAATTTGTCATCCTAATTATTATCTATTATTTATTATATGAGCCTGATTCGTTGTTAGAAGCGTAGTTAGTAAGCGAGGTACTTTTTTTTTTGACAAAATTTGGATTAATAAACAGAATCATTTATAATCAATTCACAAATAATAGCAGATAAAACAGTTATACACAACCACACATAAATGCATCACAAGTAGTTGACAACATTCGGTGATTCAGCCTTTATTAGAATATAGACTGTTAGTTAGAACACCCCTAGATATAGCTAAATATATAATATCTATATACATATATATACATACAACATCCCAGGTCCTGACCTGTTCAAGAGGTCCCTAAGCTGGCACCTAGGCTAGCCTAGACTCTATACTCACCTAGTCCCTTTAAACTACTAAAGCGAGGGAAAGTACGTTCTAGGTCTTCAAAACTCAAATTAGGTGGAACATCACCAAAAGGTAGAACATCATCTGCTACTCCTCTGCACGATCAGACATTGCCATAGGACGTCTCTCTGGTACCTCATCAAGTAGCTACACAACAGTAGTCTCATACACAGGATTTAAGTTAAAGTTCGCATACAAACGGGGCGCAGACATTGGCTGGTCTCACAGTATATACATATAAACAGAGAATGGAATTCACCCTAGACTCAGAAGACTACCTAGAGCGGAATCCTTTTTGCAAATGGTCGTCAGCGAACTACGAAAAGGAACTCTTACTTCCATCTGAAGGGGGAAGGGAGAGAGAAGGGGTAAAAACTGGGAAGTTCTTAGTAGGGTCGGGGTTATTAGTTAAGTTCATTAACTATATGTTGTTTTGCAAACGAATGGCAAAATACAGAAAGCAGTAAATAGAAGATGAAGATAAATAGAGGAAATAGAGAAATAGAAAACAGAACACAAACAGAAGGATACAAGAAAATACAAAATAGACACAGAGAATAGAACAAGGAAAGCATACATTCATACCACAATCATAACAAAGGAAATGCACAACCAAGTATGATGCATGTCTAGCCCTAGCGCAGGTAATGAGCTCATCTGTCGGTTTCTACCCGCTCCCGACGTAACCCGAAGCAGCTGAAACGGGTATGGTTTTCCAGTCAGCATAGGTACAGTTCTCACTAACCGACGTATGCGTCATATCCTCTGTAAGCAAACTCTGCCTTAAAGGTGGCGGCATTCCAGCCATGTATGAAATCATATACTCTGTAAGCAATCCTGGCGTTACAGGTGCGGCATTCTAGCCGTGTATGAATTAATATCCTCTGCAAGAGATCCCAGGTTATCAGTTGCAAGTACAGCTCTCAATAGCTGTGTAACACTGGAAAACGTTCTGTGGTCGTACCACTATCTATCTGACTGCCTTCACGCAGCAGATCATTACATAATCATTCTCATTATCATCATTCATCATCATTCTCATTATTCATCATCATTTTCACATTCTTATGCAATACCTCTTTCTTTCTCTGTTCAATCATACTGTACAAACTTTACATCTTTTACTTTTACAGTATCCTGGCTCAAACCATTTCTCTTTATCATATTATTCTTTTCTCTATGTATCTCTTTACTTTACTCTGGTTACTCTGTGCGTTGTGTTACTTTATTCTGCTCTATTTTCTCTGTTTAACATGTGTATTTAAAGCTTATGTAAATTTCGGTATGAATAGTTAGCCTGTCCCAGTTATAGGTTCATTAAGTCTATACTGAAACAGTTTAACTTTTCATATAACACCTAACCCTAGTCGCAACTCAAGTACTAACTAAGTTGCCCTAGTTCGTTCACTAGTCTCTATCTGTTTTTCTGTCATTAAAATTTTACAGACTTTTTCTTTGGTTTTTATCTTTTCTTTAACTTTTTATCTTTTCTTTATCTTTGCCTCACTATCATGTTATTATCACTCCCTAAGTGTTTTATGAAGGTAATTATGAGATTCTGCACTTAAAGTTGTCTTTCTAAAGCTTTTCCAGAAAACTGCCTTTTCCGCATTATTTTATTATTTTTATTAAAATATTATTTTTAATTAAATATTATTATTTATTATTTTATTATTATTTATTATTTTATTACTAAATTTTCAAAAATTAACTTACCTTTTACTTTTAACCTTTAAAATTCACTTTTTACCACTCGTAACTTTTAATATTTCCACTTTTACCATATAACCCCTTAAACACCAAAAATTTTACTTCCTTGCCCTTTCTAAGATCTAAAAGGTGTTCTTCAATGTTCTTCACCACACTCAAACTGTTCTTCATGTTCTTCATATATTCTTTAAATTCTTTCTCTGTTTTTACCCGTTTTTCAGTCTTTTCAGCAACCGATTTTTACCAAACTTCATAATAAATTCCCAGCCACTAAAACCCCATCTTTTCCACATGATTTCAACACAAATTGAATCTCAATTTAAGGATTAGGGTTCGTTTTTCCAGCTGCACTCAAGAACAACATTCATAGCTTAAATATCATCAAATTTCATCAAAATTTCAACAAACTTTCACCAAGAATAACTCATATAAGCAATCAATTTCAAGCATAACCAAACCATATCATAATCACACATCTCAAACACAATCAATCAAGATTAAATTCGTCACACCCTACCTGGTTTTGCTGCTCCTAATTCAGTTAGACTTTCAGGTGGTCCTTTAGCACTTTTTCCTCCTAAATCACATCAAGAACAACTTTAAATCAAAAAACCTCAACTAACCAAATCTCCCTCAGCATGTTAGCAAGTGATTTCTAACCTTAGACTTGCTGGAAAGTCACGTTTCTTGGCCCTCAAGTCAAGCTAAGCATGATTCCTAAAGAAGAACATCAAGAAAACACATGTTTAAGCATGTTTCCTTGAAAACCGAATTGAAAGGGGAAAGGAACAGCCATCTCACCTTATTTCCAGCCTTGATAAGTTACATGGTTATGTAGAGGAAGAAGAGAGGATCATTTTGGTAAAATCGAAGTTTTGATTTGATTTTTGGTTCAGAAGAAATCAACCTTTGAAGACTAAGTGTTCATGAAGTTTTCTCTCTTTTCTCTCCTTTCAATTTCGGCCAAAGGGAATAAATGACCAGCCTTGGAGTGTCTTGGGGGTGTAAGGTGAGTTGTGATTGGTTGGCTTCGAGGTGGGTTAAAATAATATTAAAATATCTCAGGTGTATGACTACTGAAACTAGATGTATCGGAACACTTGTAAAAATGTATCCAAAAATTATTTTCTGAGCTACTAGCATAAATGACACTAGTAACATATTTATTATGAGAATAAAACATGTATAATGAGGCCTTAGAATTGCTAAAGTCATCAGAGAGTGCTGGTGCTAAGCTGCACCAGTAAACTGTGAACCCGGTTAAACCGATTTCCTGTTTTTAACTAAAACAGACCAGGTAACCTTATAATATCATTCAAGCATCTTCTAATACTAATGTAATAATAATATTATACTATTATCTCTCTTCTCTCATGAGTCAAGTCCGGTTCATCAAACTGAGACTATTTACGAAAACTAGAATCAGAACTCCTAACCGATACGGTTCAAAAACTAGGTTCTTCGCGATTGCGTTGTCGGGCTTGTCTCAACTAAGGTCCTGAGTTAAAGATAATATAATGACAATGAGTATTGAGATGCTTGATGATACAGAAGAGGTTTTCCCTTTACTTATTGATGTGCGGAAAACGATCCGACACAAAACTCACCGGCAAGTGCACCGGGTCGCATCAAGTAATAATAACTCACGGGAGTGAGGTCGATCCCACAGGGATTGAAGGATTGAGCAATTTTAGTTTAGTGGTTGATTTAGTCAAGCGAATCAAGATTTGGTTGAGAGATTTGTGATTTGCAGAATTTAAATCGCATGGAAAGTAAAGGTAATGGGTAATTGGCATGAAATTAAAGAGAACAGGAATTAAAGTGCTGAATCTTAAAGAGCAAGAAATTAAATGGCAGAAACTTAGAACGCAAGAAATGTAAATTGCAGAATCTTAAAGTGCAAGAAATGTAAATGGCTTAAATTGTAAAGGGAATTGGGAATTGGATTTGCAAAAATTAAACAAGGAAAAGTAAAATTGCAACAAGCAGAGAAGTAAAGGATGACTTGAATTGAACCGGATCTTAAAACAGAAATGTAAAATGAGCTTGAAAGCAGTAAACAGAGAATTGAAAATGGGAAATCCGGATCTCAGGGCCCAAGAGACTAGATAACCAAGTCTAGATCTCAATGCCTTCCTAGATCCAATAAGAACAATTGCAAAGGAAATGTAAATTGCAGAGAAAGTAGATTAAGAAGCAATTAATAGAAATGGAAATTCAATTGTGCAGTAAAATGAAACAGAGAGATCTTAGGATGAGATTGAAACAGAATTCCTTCAATTCTCCAAACCAAGATCCAAGACAATTGTAATTGAAATTGAAAGCAAGAAAACTAAGAGGAAGGGAATTCAATTCTCCTTCCCCAAGACTTAGAAATTAAAATTCACTCAACACCCAAAGCTCTCCGAAAACTCTCTATGAAAACTAAAAGGAAAGCTCTCTAAAAAAACTTAAAGGAAAAACTCCCTGAAAAACTTAAATCCTATGCTATTTATACACTTTCTTCAAATGGTCTTCAAGCCTTCAATTGGGCCTTTGCTCTTGATGGAATTGGGTTGATAGAGGCCTTGGTTGATTGCTCTTGGAGTTTGGAGAAGAACCGAATTGAACCGGGTTTGGAATCATGAAAGCTTGAGTAAAAGTTTGAGTAAAAGTTTGAGGCAAACTTTTACTCAAACTTTTCACATCAGCCACCCTCTTTTGCTGATACCAACGTTTGGGCAAAAGTTTGGGGTCAAACTTTTGCTCAAACGTTGGCCTCCCCTTGCACACTCATGGCGCCAACGTTTGCCAAAAAGTTAGAGGCAAACGTTGGCGCAAACTTTTGCTCTCCAAGGTGTGTTGTTCATGCGCCAACGTTTGCCAAAAAGTTTGAGGCAAACGCTGGCGCAAACTTTTGCTCTCCAGGGTGTTGATTTGTGATGCCAAAAGTTTGCCAAAAAGTTTGAGGCAAACTTTTGCTCAAGCTTTTTGCCCAAAAGTTTGCACAAAAGTTTGAGGCAAACTTTTGGTCCAGCTTTTTGCCCAAAAGTTTGCACAAAAGTTTGAGGCAAACTTTTGGTCCAGCTTTTTGCTCCCTGGTTCATTTTCACTTATTCCAAATGTTTGAGCTAAAGTTTGAGGCAAACTTTTGCTCAAACTTTTTGTCCTCTCTTCCTCCTAGCCATTCCTCCTTGCTTCAACCTTTCTCCAAGCTTTCTTCACCTATCATTAATCAACCAAACACATCAAAGCTATACTCAAAATCATGAGATATTCATTCTTTCATAATATGTGACAATTATTAGCATAAAACCTCATGAAATTGTATTAATTCATCTATGGTTGATTAAATCGAAGGAAGCATGAAAATCTAACCAATTGGCTTGCTTATGGCTCAAGAAAGTGCATAATTCAATTGAAAACAAAAGAAAAAGGCTAGTGAAACTAGGCTAAGATGACTTGTCATCACAACACCAAACTTAAAGCTTGCTTGTCCCCAAGCAAGAAATGATTTATTGAGAAGAAAGAATGAAATGGAAGAGGATGTTCATGCTAGTAGAGTGTTATTGGTAGTTCATGGGGTTTTATGTGGATATGTAAACACTCACCTCTTATTGACTCTTAAGCCTAGAAAGTCTCCTTCAAGCTTCAAGTAACATACTGCTATGACCTCTCATTATTTCTTTATCCTTGGCTATTATTTTGTTCATAAGCTTTATTTGAGTGTCATGTGTAGCAAGTTCATTTCCTTTTCTTTATACTTGACACATTATTCACTATAGACACTTGGCTCACATTCCTTCTTAGAACATTGATGCCCAGCACCTCTTTGGGCTACTAAATGCCTTGTAGTTAGGTTGCTCTTGATAGTGGACTTTCAGCTGATGATCCTGGGTTAGTTAACCCAAGTCATCAAGTGTTGATGCACTCCAAAGAGCTTAATAATCCAAGCAGATCCTAATACAAAGACACCACAGGCATATATTCTAAGGTTCAAGCTATTGGTGTCCATCTTTGTTTCTTTTTGTTTTTCTTTTGTTCTGCCACTCTTTGGCTATTTCTTTTTCTCCCTTTTTTTTTCTGTCTTTTTGTTTTTCTGTCTAACCAAGGACTTTTATTTGATTGAGATTCATAGACAGTAGGCCACTTTATACTTAGAAGGAGACATCCTAGTTTTTTTTTTATTCACTAAAGTGAGCTATTATACAATCACACACACACACCACCACTTACTTTTATTGTACTTCTATCTAACAGAGAACTATCTCACTTCACATTCAAACATTTCTTTTATTGTATTGAAAATGCAGGGGACAAAGCATGCTTTTTGTTCAGTGAAAGTAAACACACAAGCACACACATAGACTAGCTTACTTATTCTAAGAGTGATTCTACTTGTATTAGATGAACACTTTAACAAAACACAAGTCAAAACATTTTTCAACAGTAAGAGTTAAGTGTAAATACAACCTAGTGGTTTGCAGTTCCTTTGTCCTTCCTTCTATTGTGCCCTTTTGAGTTAGGATGCATAGTGTCTTCAAATGGTGGTGAATTCCCTGCATAATTCTCAAAAGTTGCTTGCTTCTCAAGCCCTTAGGTGACTGATTAGTACAATTGAATTGAGTGTGGCTTTTGGAGTTAGTTTGATGTGGGAACACCAAACTTAATTCCTTGCCACTTCCTCTGATGCAACAGGTTAACAATATGTAATGTCTTGTGTCCTTGCCAAAGGTTATGGAGTTAAAACTAGAAAACAGTTAAATGGTTGACTAATCATGTTAGATTGCTTGGAGCTAGTGTTGTGCAGGAAGTGAAGGTGTGCTTTTAAATGAGGTTTTGGTGGAACACCAAACTTAGAATCCTTCATTCTCCCTATTGTTTTGGTGTGCAACACCAAACTTAGCTCCTTGCAATGCATATCAATTATTCAACATTTTTATTGAAAAGGCTATGAAAAGAAAACTACCTCAGGTTGGGTTGCCTCCCAACAAGCGCTCTTTTATTGTCACTAGCTTGACATCGATCCTCTTAGATCATGGGGGTTGAAAATCATAGTGCCTCAGCTTTTCTCCTCTTACTGTGAACTTCCTTCCAGTCTCCTTTTTGATGATCTCTAGGTGTTCAAGTGAAAGGACCCGGTTTACAGTGTAGTATTCAGATGATTGTGGGGACATCTTCATTGGTTGGGTGTTTAACACTACTTTATCCCCTGGTGAAAAGCCTTCGGTAGGGATCTTCTTGTTTCTCCACCCTCTTGGCCTCTTCTTCTTTTCTTTCTCAAAAGATACTCCCTGCCTTGGTGGTTCCTTTTCTGAGATGTTGACTTTCTCATTTGGAGGTTTTGGATCTAGTTCCTTCTTGATTTCTTTGGTTTGTTGCACCATCTCTACTGCTTTCAAGCATGGGTTTAGAAGTCTTGGAGCTGACTCATTGACTACCTCCTTCAAACTTTGATCTCTGGCTTTATCCTTCATAGAATCTTTTTCTTGAATTGGCTCATGCAAGGTTTTAAAAACATGGAATGCTAGGTGCTCATCATGTACTCTTAGCAACAATTCCCCCTTTTCAACATCTATCAATGCTCTGCCCGTAGCAAGAAAAGGCCTCCCTAGGATGATGGGGGTGTTAGGGTCCTCCTCCATATCCAGAATGACAAAATCAGCTGGGAGAAGTAATTTCCCCACTTTTACCAGTACATTCTCTACAACTCCAACTGCTTGCTGGATGGATTTGTCAGCCATTTGAAGGAGTATTCGTGTGGATTTCAGCTCACAAATTTGAAGTTTTCTCATTAGAGACAAAGGCATTAAGTTTATGCTTGCACCAAGGTCACAGAATGACTTTTCAATTGTTATGTCTCCTATGGTGCAAGGTATATAAAAACTCCCAGGATCATCTTTCTTCTCTGGTAACTCTCTTTGGAGAATAGCACTACATTCCATTGTCATCTCAACAATTTGTCCTTCTTTTAGGGACTTTTTCTTTGTTAGCACTTCCTTCATAAATTTGGCATACACTGGCATCTGTTCAAGTGCTTCTAAGAAAGGAATATTGATGCTGAGGGTCTTGAATATGTCCAGGAACTTTGAGTATTGCTTATCCTCATTCTCTTTTTTGAACCTCTGAGGGTATGGAAGTTTGGGGATATATGGCTTCACCCCTTCCTTCTTCTCTTGTAAGTGTGTTTCAAGGATGTCCTTATCTCTCTTTGAGCTTTTTGCATTCTTGATTCCTTGATCTTCTTCACTTCTCTCTTCTGTCTCTTTTTGTGGAACTTCTCTGTTGTGTTCTTCCTTATTGATGGCTTTCTTCTCACTTTCCACCATAATTGCCTTGCACTCCTCCCACTTTGTAGCTTTTCCTTTGTCCCTTGAGTGGTCTTGAGTGGCACTAGGGGATACATTTGATTGCTTCTCATCCATCTCTGCAATTCGTTTAGCCATTTGTTCCATATGCCTCTCAAGATTTTTACTTGTTATGGCTTGATCCCTCCGTGCTGCTTCCTGATCTTGTCTTGCCATCTCTTGATTTTTTATGAGTTTCTCCACCATTTTCTCTAGACTAGAGATTCTTTGGGAGTCTGGATTTAGTTGTGGTTGTGTAAAGTGAGATGGTTGTTACTGGAAGTTGTTCGAACTATTTGTGGGGTTATTTTGTGGGTGGAATGTGGATGTGGAAGGTGGATGATGGTTGTTTTGATTAGTGACTGAATTATTGGGTGGATAATAGCTGGAATTTGGGTGGTCATTTTGGGGTTTTCTATATGGATTGTGGGTTATGTTTTGCTGGTTGTTGTTCTGGTTGCTTCTTGAGTTGTTTTGGTTTGAATTCCTTTGCCATGGTTGTTGGTTTTGAGTGTGGTTATCTCCCCATCTGAGATTTGGATGGTTCTTCTAGGATGGATTGTAGGTGTCACCATAAACCTCATTTTGGCCTGAACCTTGGTTGTGCACATATTGAGGTTGTTCCTGCTGCTGATCTTCTTGGTTTTCTTTATTTTGTCCCATGTGGTTGATGGTTGGCTTGTATTCACTGCTGCAACTTGCAAGCTATCAATCTTTTTAGCCATCTGCTCAAATTGTTGTTGAATCTGCTCCTGCATTATCTTGTTTTGAGCTAGGAGGGTGTCAACCCCTTCCATTTCTAACACTCCTTTCCTTAGTGATGGTTGGCGTTGTCTCTGATGGCCAAAGAAATATTGGTTGTTAGCCACCATGTCAATGAGGTTCTGAGCTTCTTCAGCTGTCTTCATGAGTTGCATTGAGCCTCCTGCTGAATAGTCAAGTGCCTCTTGAGCTTTCATTGTTAGTCCTTCATAGAAATTTTGGAGTTTATCCCATTCATTAAACATCTCTGGTGGACACTTCCTGAGTAAAGCTTTGTATCTCTCCCATGCTTCATACAATGACTCTCCATCCATCTGAGTAAATGTTTGAACCTCTGTTTTGAGCCTGATGATCCTTTGAGGAGGATAAAACTTTGCTAAGAACTTTCTCACTAGATCCTCCCAATTGTTGATGCTTTCTCTTGGAAATGACTCCAACCATTGAGTGGCTTTGTCCCTCAGGGAAAATGGAAACAACAACAATTTGTAACTGTCAGGATGTACACCATTGGTCTTCACTGTGTTACATATCCTCAGGAAGGTGGATAGGTGCTGGTTTGGATCTTCCAAGGGGCCTCCTCCATAAGAACAGTTGTTCTGCACCAAGGTGATGAGTTGGGGCTTCAATTCAAAGTTATTTGCATTGACATTTGGGGTAAGGATGCTACTCCCACAATGCCTTGGATTAGCAAGTGTATATGAAGCCAAGACTCTCCTCTGGGGTTGACCATTGTTGTTGGCCATTCTCACTGGTGGATTTGTTGGATTTGTTGAGTGTTCCTCCAATTCATGATATTCTTCATCTGATTCTTCCTCTCCAGCAACATTTTCTTCTCTTGCTTCTCTTCTTAGCCTTCGGAGGATTCTTTCATCAGTTTCATGAAAGGTAGAGATCTCTCTTCTTATATCTGACATACAAGCAAAACACAAGAAACATACAAAAACCAGTGACACTTCAATCTATTGCTAGAATGAAGTTTGAGTTAGCTTAAGCAAAAATTCAAACAGTTAGTGGATTAGTCCAAAGTTAGAGAAACGGAAAATAAAAATGCTAGATCTAGATCTCCACTTCACTTAATCATTGTCAATCTATTTCAATCCCCGGCAACAGCGCCAAAAACTTGATGTGCGGAAAACGATCCGACACAAAACTCACCGGCAAGTGCACCGGGTCGCATCAAGTAATAATAACTCACGGGAGTGAGGTCGATCCCACAGGGATTGAAGGATTGAGCAATTTTAGTTTAGTGGTTGATTTAGTCAAGCGAATCAAGATTTGGTTGAGAGATTTGTGATTTGCAGAATTTAAATCGCATGGAAAGTAAAGGGAATGGGTAATTGGCATGAAATTAAAGAGAACAGGAATTAAAGTGCTGAATCTTAAAGAGCAAGAAATTAAATGGCAGAAACTTAGAACGCAAGAAATGTAAATTGCAGAATCTTAAAGTGCAAGAAATGTAAATGGCTTAAATTGTAAAGGGAATTGGGAATTGGATTTGCAGAAATTAAACAAGGAAAAGTAAAATTGCAACAAGCAGAGAAGTAAAGGATGACTTGAATTGAACCGGATCTTAAAACAGAAATGTAAAATGAGCTTGAAAGCAGTAAACAGAGAATTAAAAATGGGAAATCCGGATCTCAGGGCCCAAGAGACTAGATAACCAAGTCTAGATCTCAATGCCTTCCTAGATCCAATAAGAACAATTGCAAAGGAAATGTAAATTGCAGAGAAAGTAGATGAAGAAGCAATTAATAGAAATGGAAATTCAATTGTGCAGTAAAATGAAACAGAGAGATCTTAGGATGAGATTGAAACAGAATTCCTTCAATTCTCCAAACCAAGATCCAAGACAATTGTAATTGAAATTGAAAGCAAGAAAACTAAGAGGAAGGGAATTCAATTCTCCTTCCCCAAGACTTAGAAATTAAAATTCACTCAACACCCAAAGCTCTCCGAAAACTCTCTATGAAAACTAAAAGGAAAGCTCTCTAAAAAAACTTAAAGGAAAAACTCCCTGAAAAACTTAAATCCTATGCTATTTATACACTTTCTTCAAATGGTCTTCAAGCCTTCAATTGGGCCTTTGCTCTTGATGGAATTGGGTTGATAGAGGCCTTGGTTGATTGCTCTTGGAGTTTGGAGAAGAACCGAATTGAACCGAATTTGGAATCATGAAAGCTTGAGTAAAAGTTTGAGTAAAAGTTTGAGGCAAACTTTTACTCAAACTTTTCACATCAGCCACCCTCTTTTTCTGATATCAACGTTTGGGCAAAAGTTTGGGGTCAAACTTTTGCTCAAACGTTCGCCTCCCCTTGCACACTCATGGCGCAAACGTTTGCCAAAAAGTTAGAGGCAAACGTTGGCGCAAACTTTTGCTCTCCAGGGTGTGTTGTTCATGCGCCAACTTTTGCCAAAAAGTTTGAGGCAAACGTTGGCGCAAACTTTTGCTCTCCAGGGTGTTGATTTGTGATGCCAAAAGTTTGCCAAAAAGTTTGAGGCAAACTTTTGCTCAAGATTTTTGCCCAAAAGTTTGCACAAAAGTTTGAGGCAAACTTTTGCTCCAGCTTTTTGCCCAAAAGTTTGCACAAAAGTTTGAGGCAAACTTTTGGTCCATCTTTTTGCTCCCTGGTTCATTTTCACTTATTCCAAAAGTTTGAGCTAAAGTTTGAGGCAAACTTTTGCTCAAACTTTTTGTCCTCTCTTCCTCCTAGCCATTCCTCCTTGCTTCAACCTTTCTCCAAGCTTTCTTCACCTATCATTAATCAACCAAACACATCAAAGCTATGCTCAAAATCATGAGATATTCATTCTTTCATAATATGTGACAATTATTAGCATAAAACCTCATGAAATTGCATTAATTCATCTATGGTTGATTAAATCGAAGGAAGCATGAAAATCTACCCAATTGGCTTGCTTATGGCTCAAGAAAGTGCATAATTCAATTGAAAACAAAAGAAAAAGGCTAGTGAAACTAGGCTAAGATGACTTGTCATCACTTATCTTTCGGAGAAATCCGTGTCTTCAGAAATGATTTTGCATACTCGAAAATTAGGGTTGTTACATTCTACCCTCCTAAAAGGAAATTTTGCCCTCAAAATTTCAGCCACGTGCAAGAATCCTTCTTCAAGCGGTCTATTTCCTTTAAGCCATCCTAACGAAGAGATCGCTTCGTTCCTTATAGCATCCAAATCTCACACAGCCATAGCCATGAAGATCATAACAGCAATGAAGATAGATGCGGCTCACATCGATTCGTCGTTAGGAGCTCGATTTAACTATGCCTATTCACAGTCGTTGAGGTCTTATCCATACCAAACAATCAATATTAAGGTGATCAGTCTTAATATCTCATGTTAAGCACGAACATTCCCAAAATGAGCACTCATAGACATTCATGCCCAATGTATCTTAAAGATACCCTAACAGCATGAGACACACAAGCAGAGTATGCAGAAAAGCATAGTCAGTCCACTCCCCAGGCTCTATTGGGAACGAACTGCTCTGATACCAAATTGTAACGACCCAATTTTTCAGTACGCCTAGGACATACCAGAAACTGAGTGCTACCAATTTGTCATCCTAATTATTATCTATTATTTATTATATGAGCCTGATTCGTTGTTAGAAGCGTAGTTAGTTAGCGAGGTACTTTTTTTTGACAAAATTTGGATTAATAAACAGAATCATTTATAATCAATTCACAAATAATAGCAGATAAAACAGTTATACACAACCACACATAAATGCATCACAAGTAGTTGACAACATTCGGTGATTCAGCCTTTATTAGAATATAGACTGTTAGTTAGAACACCCCTAGATATAGCTAAATATATAATATCTATATACATATATATACATAGAACATCCCAGGTCCTGACCTGTTCAAGAGGTCCCTAAGCTGGCACCTAGGCTAGCCTAGACTCTATACTCACCTAGTCCCTCTAAACTACTAAAGCGAGGGAAAGTACGTTCTAGGTCTTCAAAACTCAAATCAGGTGGAACATCACCAAAAGGTAGAACATCATCTGCTACTCCTCTGCACGATCAGACATTGCCATAGGACATCTCTCTGGTACCTCATCAAGTAGCCACACAACAGGAGTCTCATACACAGGATTTAAGTTAAAGTTCGCATACAAACGCGGTACAGACATTGGCTGGTCTCACAGTATATACATATAAACAGAGAATGGGATTCACTCTAGACTCAGAAGACTACCTAGAGCGGAATTCTTTTTGCAAATGGTCGTCAGCGAACTACGGAAAGGAACTCTTACTTCCATCTGAAAGGGGAAGGGAGAGAGAAGGGGTAAGAACTGGGGAGTTCTTAGTAGGGTCGGGGTGATTAGTTAAGTTCATTAATTATATGTTGTTTTGCAAATGAATGGCAAAATACAGAAAGCAGTAAATAGAAGATGAAGATAAATAGAAGAAATAGAGAAATAGAAAACAGAATACAAACAGAAGGATACAAGAAAATACAAAACAGACACAGAGAATAGAATACAACAAGGAAAGCATACATTCATACCACAATCATAACAAAGGAAATGCACAACCAAGTATGATGCATGTCTAGCCCTAGCGCAAGTAATGAGCTCATCTGTCGGTTTCTACCCGCTCCCGACGTAACCCGAAGCAGCTGAAACGGGTATGGTTTTCCAGTCAGCATAGGTACAGTTCTCACTAACCGACGTATGCGTCATATCCTCTGTAAGCAAACTCTGCCTTAAAGGTGGCGGCATTCCAGCCATGTATGAAATCATATACTCTGTAAGCAATCCTTGCGTTACAGGTGCGGCATTCTAGCCGTGTATGAATTAATATCCTCTGCAAGTGATCCCAGGTTATTAGTTGCAAGTACAGCTCTCAATAGCTGTGTAACACTGGAAAACGTTCTGTGGTCGTACCACTATCTATCTGACTGCCTTCACGCAGCAGATCATTACATAATCATTCTCATTATCATCATTCATCATCATTCTCATTATTCATCATCATTTTCACATTCTTATGCAGTACCTCTTTCTTTCTCTGTTCAATCAAATTGTACAAACTTTACATCTTTCACTTTTACAATATCCTGGCTCAAACCATTTCTCTTTATCATATTATTCTTTTCTCTTTGTATCTCTTTACTTTACTCTGGTTACTCTGTGCGTTGTGTTACTTTATTCTGCTCTGATTTCTCTGTTTAACATGTGTATTTAAAGCTTATGTAAATTTCGGTATGAATAGTTAGCCTGTCCCAGTTATAGGTTCATTAAGTCTATACTGAAACAGTTTAACTTTTCATATAACACCTAACCCTAGTCGCAACTCAAGTACTAACTAAGTTGCCCTAGTTCGTTCACTAGTCTCTATATATTTTTCTGTCATTAAAATTTTACAGACTTTTTCTTTGGTTTTTATCTTTTCTTTAACTTTTTATCTTTTCTTTATCTTTGCCTCACTATCATGTTATTATCACTCCCTAAGTGTTTTATGAAGGTAATTATGAGATTCTGCACTTAAAGTTGTCTTTCTAAAGCTTTTACAGAAAACTGCCTTTTCCGCATTATTTTATTATTTTTATTAAAATATTATTTTTAATTAAATATTATTATTTAATATTTTATTATTATTTATTATTTTATTACTAAATTTTCGAAAATTAACTTACCTTTTACTTTTAACCTTTAAAATTCACTTTTTACCACTCGTAACTTTTAATATTTCCACTTTTACCATATAACCCCTTAAACACCAAAAATTTTACTTCCTTGCCCTTTCTAAGATCTAAAAGGTGTTCTTCAATGTTCTTCACCACACTCAAAGTGTTCTTCATGTTCTTCGTATATTCTTCAAATTCTTTCTCTGTTTTTACCCGTTTTTCAGTCTTTTTAGCTACCGATTTTTACCAAAATTCATAATAAATTCCCAGCCACTAAAACCCCATCATTTCCACATGATTTCAACATAAATTGAACCTCAATTTAAGGATTAGGGTTCGTTTTTCCAGCTGCACTCAAGAACAACATTCATAGCTTAAATATCATCAAATTTCATCAAAATTTCAACAAACTTTCACCAAGAATAACTCATATAAGCAATCAATTTCAAGCATAACCAAACCATATCATAATCACACATCTCAAACACAATCAATCAAGATTAAATTCGTCACACCCTACCTGGTTTTGCTGCTCCTAATCCAGTTAGACTTTCAGGTGGTCCTTTAGCACTTTTTCCTCCTAAATCACATCAAGAACAACTTTAAATCAAAAAACCTCAACTAACCAAATCTCCCTCAGCATGTTAGCAAGTGATTTCTAACCTTAGACTTGCTGGAAAGTCACGTTTCTTGGCCCTCAAGTCAAGCTAAGCATGATTCCTAAAGAAGAACATCAAGAAAACACATGTTTAAGCATGTTTCCTTGAAAACCGAATTGAAAGGGGAAAGGAACAGCCATCTCACCTTATTTCCAGCCTTGATAAGTTACATGGTTATGTAGAGGAAGAAGAGAGGATCATTTTGGTGAAATCGGAGTTTTGATTTGAGTTTTGGTTCAGAAGAAATCAACCTTTGAAGACTAAGTGTTCATGAAGTTTTCTCTCTTTTCTCTCCTTTCAATTTCGGCCAAAGGGAGTAAATGACCAGCCTTGGAGTGTCTTGGGGGTGTAAGGTGAGTTGTGATTGGTTGGCTTGGAGGTGGGTTAAAATAATATTAAAATATCTCAGGTGTATGACTACTGAAACTAGATGTATCGGAACACTTGTAAAAACATATCCAAAAATTATTTTCTGAGCTACTAGCATAAATGACATATAAAAAATATTTATTATGAGAATAAAACATGTATAATGAGTCCTTAGCATGCTAAATTCAATAGAGAGTGCTGGTTCTAAGCTGCACCAGTAAACTGTGAACCCGGTTAAACCGATTTCCTGTTTTTAACTAAAACAGACCAGGTAACCTTATAATATCATTCAAGCATCTTCTAATACTAATGTAATGATAATATTATACTATTATCTCTCTTCTCTCATGAGTCAAGTCTGGTTCGTCAAAATGAGACTATTTATGAAAACTAGAATCAGAACTCCTAACCGATACGGTTCAAAAACTAGGTTCTTCGCGGTTGCGTTGTCGGGCTTGTCTCAACTAAGGTCCTGAGTTAAAGATAATATAATGACAATGAGGATTGAGACGCTTGATGATACAGAAGAGGTATTCCCTTTACTTATCTTTCGGAGAAATCCGTGTCTTCAGAAATGATTTCGCGTACTCGAAAATTAGGGTTGTTACATTCTACCCTCCTAAAAGGAAATTTTGCCCTCAAAATTTCAGCCACGTGCAAGAATCCTTCTTCAAGCGGTCTATTTCCTTCAAGCCATCCTAACGAAGAGATCGGTTCGTTCCTTACAGCATCCAAATCTCACACAGCCATAGCCATGAAGATTATAACAGCAATGAATCCTTTCTTTTTTTTGAGTTCACTGTTACTTGACTGCACTTTTCATTTTTCTATTGAATTTCGAGAATGTATCTTTCAATTCGAATTTCCATTTTGAGAGCTATGAACAACTAAACTCCTTTCATTGGGTTAGGGAGCTCTGTGTAAATTCAATGGATCAATACTAGTTCTTATTCTTCTTCTTCTTTCTTTTCTCTTGATTTACTAGAAAACTTTCGTTCTTCATCCAATTGGATAGTTATCTTGGGAAAGAATAATTGGATCTCCTCGAACCCTTGGAAGAGGAATGAGGAGATCATGCTAGAAATGCTTTCTCACATTGAATTAGATTGGGGTTTGGATGGATATAGTGACATGTAATCCTACCAACACTTTGATCTATGAATTTATGTGGTATAATCAGTGACCAAACTTCATCTCTTTCCATGAGCACTTAAATTAAGGAATTGGGCAACTGTTCATGCTTAGAGAGATTAGATTGCCAAAGAATTGGTATCTAATCACTTAAGATTGCCAAGGAGATCAATGAATGCATTGATTGAGGAAGAGATGAAAATGAATTTGATCCGGAGAATTCTCACATCTCCTGACCCCAATGAGCTTCCCCATCTCTGATCTACCCATTCTTTTAAATTCGGCTTCCTTAATTTCATGCTTAATCCCCATTCCCATTTAATTTCTTGCAATTTAAGTTTCTGTCATTTAATTTCATGCAAAATTTAATTTCTGTCAGTTAATTCTTGCAATTTAAGTTTCCCGCCAATTTTACTTTCTGCAATTCCAATT
Organism: Arachis hypogaea; assembly: GCF_003086295.3. Lineage (NCBI taxonomy): Eukaryota > Viridiplantae > Streptophyta > Magnoliopsida > Fabales > Fabaceae > Arachis > Arachis hypogaea. Next base: position 65,943,620 of record NC_092055.1, read on the forward strand.
CAATTTTGATTTAGCTCAACTAGCATAATTCTCCAATTAACATTGATCAATCTACCAATCCCTGTGGGATTCGACCTCACTCTACAGTGAATTTTTACTTGACGACAATCCGGTGCACTTGCTGGTAGAAAATTTGTTGAGAGGCAAATTTTGGTGAATCACCAGAACTGTCAAATAATGAAGCAGAGTGTGAGACTTTAATAAATGGCCTAGAACTCTTAATTGAAAAAGGAGCTCGAACAGTCAAAATCCTGAGAGATTCACAATTTGTAATTCAACAGTTGGCTAGAAACTATCGAATTATTAGTCAAAATTTATCCAAATATTTTGTGGTAGCCATTCGACTCTCAGCTGAGTTCAACTCAATTTCAATAAAGCACATATTCAAAGAGTCGAATCAGGAAGCTAGTGAGCTAACTCAAATGGCTTCTGGCTATAAAATATCTCCTAAGTTGATAAAGGAGTTTAGTGAAATTGAAACTAACTTAACTCCTTTAGAAGTAAGAAGGGTTTGCTGCACAAACACTCTCGATTCGAATGATTGGAGATATAAGATCATCAACTTCCTTAAAAAATCCCAATCAAATAATAGATCAAAAAATTAAATACTTAGCATTGAGTTTTGTATTGTTTGGAAGGGATCTATTCAAGAAAAGTGTCGATGATTCTTTGCTCCAATGTTTAAGTATGCAAGACGCATATGTAGCTATGGCAGAGGTACCTGAAGGTATTTGTGGAGTTCATCAAGTGAGTCAAAAGATGCATTGGACCCTACATCGACAAGGATTGTATTGGACTTCAATGATGAAGGATTGTATCAATTTTGCTCGACATTTTGATCAATGCCAAAGGCATACACCAATTCAGGGAGTTTCTGCCTCTGATTTACATGCTATAATCAGGTCTTAGCCATTTAGAAATTGAGCTCTTGACCTAATAGGAATAATTTGTCCTCCTTCGACTTAGGGGCATCAGTTTATCTTGGTGGCAGTCGACTGCTTTACAACGTGGGTGGAAGCTGTGCCCATGGAAGACGTTACCCAAGCCAAGATAATCAACTTTATTGAGGAGTCGATCATTCATATAGATTTGGCATTCTCTAAACATTTACTACAGATCAAGGAACCATGTTTACTGGTCGACAAATAAAGGGATTTGCCAAGTCACAAACTTACTGTTTCAGCAGTAGATGGACTAAAAGTCTGAGTAGTCTGAACAGGCTGAAGAAATTCTATTTCAGCACGAACTGACTGATCCACTCCTCGATCAAAAAGATCGTTGATATTAGCAACTTAAGAGGAAGTCCGTTTCTGGGATTGCTTCGATTGCAATATATTAGAATAAAAAATAAAAAATTGCAAGTACAAGGTGAAAACAGTTGCGACAGATATCGTTAAGTACATACCTTTGAGGTTGCAGGTTGGACTCTTTGAAAGTTGGGTGGTTCAACTCCTATCAGAATATCAATAAGACCATGTTTCTTTGAGGATTGGGTTGCACCACTCGACCTTCTTCTGCCCCGACCTCCCCTTTGTTTGGTGTTTGTCTTAGCTGCTGCGTCCTCATCAATATCCTAGTTTTTCTCAATTGGTTATAGGTCAGCAGCAACTTGAGTGATAGGTGTTTGTCGAGTAACTAAAGAAATCAAAAGGCAAGGTGAGTCGAGTATTAGGGTAATGCCTAAAAAGTACAAAGTACTTAAAAAGAAATTGAGGATTTTTCCTATATACTCACCTTTGGTTCTCTTTGATGTTATTTGCGTAGTAGAAAAAACCAGATTCGAGAAAGGTTAATCCACAGATGTACAATGAGTGGAAAAATACTTTGACCACCATTCATGAAAATCAAGAGTCAACAAAAAACAATGATTGGTATTCAGATATTGGTATTGAGTTGACATCTTTCGGTGGTTCATCTCTAACATCTTGTCGAATTCTTTTGTCTCCGACACGTCATAGTGAATCATTTGAGTCTTAGAGTCGAGAGACAAAGAAAAAGGTAAGGTTTGGGTTAAGCCGAATTGTTAGGCTACATACTAGGGAGAATAAAAGACTAGTTTCTTTTTAAGATTCCAAGTCAATTCATGAGGTAATTCGATAGGAAGAATCTGAGAAGTCAACATATGAGCTCCAGGGAACGTTATGTGTTCCTAGAAAAGTGCACGTCATTTTAAATGATGAGTAACTGTTCTTTCAAATTTGAGAATTTGAAAAGGTTGCACATGCCCGGCATTAGGAATTTAAAATTTGTATTTTTTGAACAAAATAAAAAGTTTTTAAAGGGGCAATTTGTTGGTACAAAAAATGAAGTTTTCGTCGATAAGAGGGCATTTGACTGCCAATAGTTTCAACTACAAAGTGGTGTTTTGACTACAGAAGCAGAAACGGATAAGCTGAAGTCGAAGAAAGATGATGCAAAGAGCGTCGAAGTCGAAAGGTAGTTATTGCCTTTCGTTGAGCATCAAGGCTTGCTACTCGACCTTCAAGTTGAGTGGAGAATATGATTGCAAAATTTGAAAAGCAAGCTGAAGAAAACGTAGGACTTGAAGACCAAGGAATATGTGGGTGTCAAAACTTGAGAGTCAAGATTTTTCATGGTCAAGGTAAGGTCATGGCTGAAAAAAAGAAAGAAGTATGATCGTGGCGGGTTAAGATTCTCCATGGCAAGTCTATTTAGTCTATAAATAGGAGAAACTCATAAGGGTTCTGGAACTTTTTCAAAAACACTAGATCATCACAGATAAACCATAGAGCACTAGCGCATGTAAGTGTTGGAAGTTCACTTTTATTTACTCTTATTTTATTTTCTTTTTTCCGTTTCTTTTCATTTATTTGTTTTCTTTTTATTATTTGCTTTATGCATTTTATTTTTTCTTTTCTTCTTTATATATTTTTACGTTCTTTTTATTTCATTTTGAAAGTTTTATCTGTTTTATTGCAATTTTTTATTATTTGTCACAATTCAAGCATCTCATACATTTCGACATGAACGTTAAGTAATTTCCGGATCGAGTCTATTTTTTTTTTTTTTTGGAGGAGTCGTATCTAGTGCGTGATACTTGAGATCTTGATACAAACTTGATTCGATACCTTGTCGAGAAATCCTGTCGAGGTTATCAAAAATCAAGTGAAACAACATAAATACATTTATGATTAATTTTAGTGACTAAATTTAGTGTATAAATAGCATTTTTAATCATAAATTGACATGAAAAAAATTTAATGCTACAAATTATATTTTTTAATTAAATATACAGGATAACCGGGTATTCAGATTGGATCGATTTTCACAAGACTGAATTTGATATCCCATATAAATAAGAACAAATATAATAAAATTGTATCCGATTACTTGTTGGATACTAAATTAAATTGAATCGGTTTAATTTTAATCAAATAATCGAGTTACTTTGTTTACAATACTAACGACATGACCGTCAACATGACTAAAATTATTTATATGGTTTAAAGATAAATTTTTATTTTTTATTTTTATCAATTATTTTTAATATTAAAAAAATTTATAAGAAAGGTGTACATAGAAATAATGTATATAACATTTTTCATTTTCGTTACTATTATTTTATAAATAAAAAAATTTAATTATTCTGTCGGTCCATATAATTTTATTGAATTTTTAATTAGATTCTTATACTTTTTTCTTTTTATTTAGACTCCTATATCATATCAGATTTTTTAACTAAGTTCCTACTGTGACAAAAATATTTTTATTAATGGAATATTATTTTATACTATATAAAATATTTAGTTAAGTATTAAGTATATTTGTTTTGTTTAATAAAATATTTGGTTAATTCTAATAATTTTGTTACAGCAGGAACTTATTTATAAAATTTGATATAATATAAGAATTTAATAAAAAAATATAAAAATTTAATAAAAAATCAATAAAACTATAGAAACTAACAGAATAATTAAACTATCAAATAACCCACTTCCATATATAGCATGGAAATGAACTTTAAAAGTATACTTTATATCAAGCATGACCATTTATTCTTGCACTTATCATCCTACCATTCTAAGAATAAATAAACTTATTCACATAATAATTTTCATATTGAAT